>NC_083633.1:8665261-8950261 GCF_963584025.1 Labrus mixtus | reverse complement strand
TAATATCTGTGTGTGTGTGTGTGTGTGTGTGTGTGTGGTCGGCCTCAGATAAGGTATCATCCACATTATGATAATGAATGAAGGAAGCAGAGTTAAAGAACACTAACCAATGGTGTGTAGCCTTTGTCATTTCTCTAACGGGCAAAGAATGAAGTGACAGCATCTTTAGAGGGGCGGGGTGAAGTCATTACGTCACCCTCTGTGCGGTCACTTTATGTTACCATATATTCATTTATTAACCACTCCTCTCCATCAGACTAATTTACCTTCCCAAAGAAAACAGAGAAACCTGACGTTGAACTATCCCAGCATATTAAACGCTCCCCGTGTGGATTTATTAGGATCTTTCTCAGAAGACGCGGCACTATTGTAAACAGGACGCTGCAGAGGGCGCAGTGTAATGATGACAACGTATCCAAGACGGGTTAGGAAGCAACACAGTCAGACGCTTTAATGTCAGATTGTGACGCCATCAACCCCCCCCCCCCCCCTCGTTCACTCACGGTGAATGTTTAGGATTTTTCCTACTGCTTCACACATCGACTCATCCTGACTTCTTGCAGGAGATTCGGGGATTAATGATCCGTTTGGAGATTTTCCCTTCATGACATCACAAAGGGCAGTAGCCCCTCCCCCAGGTGAGTGACACTCCCACAGCTAGGTGTTTGTTCTGCCCTCTGAGTCTGCCTTCTCACCGTAAACAATAGGACATGGAGCGAGAAAGCCCGAGACAACCCAAGCCCTTCCAGAGAGGGGGCATGGTCAGACACAGCTCATTTACATATTTAAAGGTACAGACACAGAAACAGCCTGTTCTGAGCAGGGCTGAAATAGAGGGGTTTATAGACATGATCAAATACAGGATCAGAGTGGATTTAGAACAAGAAACTTCACACACATGTTTTGAGGAGCTCTGAGACTTATTTAAACTGAAGAGGAGGAGAATATGTGACCTTTGAAGTAGAAATGGAATTAATGTCTTTTAACATCCTGTATGTCATTGAATGGATGTTGTTCTTGTCTTACATCAGTCTGAATGATTCTTATTGTTGCTTCTCTTTTACTTTCAGTTCAGCTTTTTCAGCAGTGCTCTTGTTTTTTTGTGCAGCTCTGTGCGTTTCAGCTAAACGTGTGAGCGTTACTGTGAGTCCTGAGCTCGTTTCTCTTCTGTTTGTCATGCAGCTGAAACTTCAGGGACACACAGAATAAATTAGAGTACATCTGTTTGGCTGTGGAGGCCTTGGGGGACTCATGCTAAGCTGCTGCACAGTCCCGATTTCTGCAATGATATTTGAATACGGCCTCCGGAGCACCGTTAGCATGACTCAGCAGAAAAGTTCACCGCTTACTCCTCAAGATGCTGACTTAAGTTAAACTCACAGGTTTCCGTTGCAACTGTTTTCTCCACTTTTTTTCACTCCACACAGTGAGCACATTAGCGCTCCTCATAGCTGGATGTTTGTAACGTAATGATCGATGGGAGGTGGGAAAAAGTTTAGAAGTTTCCCTAGTGTGTACCAGAGGACCACGCTCATGAAGTTTCTCATAACAAAGATGCGATGATGAAACCTTTAAAGAGATAATTAACTCCACAGAAAAGTCCCAGGGATCAGATGAGACTGTGACAGTGACGCACGGTTTGATTCTTTACATGCAAATGAGGCTGATCTCAAACTGTAGCCACGGTGTATTCACAAAGTCCTTCTGAAGACCTCCGTCTCCTGCTAATCAACTTTAAATACAACTCATTAACATTCAGGAATCATTTATGGAAGTGTTTTCATTTAAAGTGCTTTGACGTACTCAGGGAAACTTTTATTGTCACTTTGAGAAAAGTCTGCTGAAGGTGCACCGTGACGACCCTGTCAGGAGGCCTCTGGGAGTCTTTGTCTCGTGCTGTCGCCTGTGTGTGTGTAATCACACACACAGGCGACACAGACTGCAGGAGGTTTGTCCTGGATGGAGGCTCATCAGCAAGATCAGCTTCACCTTGGTCTGGTTCATTCTCGTCTACGAAGATCTGCTGGTTTCCCTCCTTCACTCTCCGACTCTCTGACCTCTGGCTCTCCGTCGGTCTGATCAACATTTGAGCATTTGTTTCTTTGGTTATTTATGTTAGTGCACTCTTCAACACCTCACACTTAACTCTTGTTATTGAATAATTTAACTCGTTTTGTTACAAATGATTCCTTTTCTTCTGACTCCTCCCGCCCTTTGCCATGACCCAGAGCCGGGTTATGACGGAACAAAGCTGAAACCCGATTGATTACCAGACAGAAAAACTTTGTAGATTTCTTCATCCAGCCGTTACAGAGGGCTTAAGTATCTGACGGCATCACACAAAGGATCCCTGCAGAGACAGATCTTTTTGTTACAAAGGGAGATGATTTTATTAAAACACAAACAGCTGTTACATCACTCTTTACAAACACTCCACACTACATTCAGAAAGACAGACGTTTTACCTCACAGCACACAGGAGCTGTTCGTCTGCTGCTGCCTGAATCTGTTGGTTTTGTTCTGCATTACTTAAATATTGCATCACGTTGAAACTTACCATTTGAAAGAAAAAAAAGGCTTTCCAGGTAGGACGCGGCACTTGCTGCAGGGTAGGGTGCGGAGCAGGCAGGGAGCGCTGAACCACACAAATCAACGGCCCCAAGTTGCTAGGTGACCGAAACGATAATCGGGAAAATATCTACTTTTAGATGCACAGTATGTTTGTATCTGTAGAAAGCTCTGACCTTTATTCTGCTGAAGAGGAGGAGGCGAGCAGCAGAGAAGAAGAAGAAGAGGGCGTGGCTTCATGAGATCCTCAGGACACGACAGGACGGGGGAGAGTTTAGTCTCGTCCAGGAGCTGCAGCTCTACAACGAGGGCTTCAGGAACACGACTGCTGCTGTTTGAAACACAAACTGTCGGACACGTCTTTACACACAGGGGCGCAAATCAGGCCCAGAATGGTCTCGTTTGCGGCCGGCTTCACTGGTGGTCAGGTTTGCTTTTGTTGGTCATAAAAATGCATCAGTGTTATTGTCAGTCTGTTTTCTCTTCATCTGTTAAACTGCTTCTTCATCAGTTTTTGAACCTTTTAGTCATTAAAGCACAAACGATGTAAAACCTGACCCACGTGTTCAAACACTGATCCCTTCTTTAACACGCTGTCTCTCCATCACAGCGCCGTAGGACTCCCATCAGGTCGCGTGCGTCTGGTTAGACAAGTCTCAGGGCAGCATGAAATTAATGGTGCCGATCATAACAAACAAATAGCAATTAGTTTTTAATTGAAACAGGGACTGCGGGGCCTCTGGGCTACGGTGGGTTCTGGTCTCTCTGAGGACTCTGAGTGTTAAATAAAGTCCGTTCATGTTCACCTGAGTCCGTCTCCCGATAGAGGAGGGGGAGAGCAAACTTCAGATAGGTGATCAGAGCATCTGAAGTCGTCTGAGTTCATCATGAGCTCTGAATCAGCATCATGAAAAGAAGAAGTCAGTCCCAACACGAGAGTTAACATTTGATCCAAAGTAGCCCTGAGCTCCTGACGACTCGTGTTTCGTCCTCACAGGTGAAACATGATGGCTGAGGAGCAGAGGGGAAGTAGAGTTTTCTACATTGGATCATATTTTCCACATCAGACGAACACTTTGTTTTCCAAACTGTGGTCCTGACAAAAGAAAGATATTATGGCAACTTTTAGGTCCAAAGGTTGGGTAAGAGAGAGCTGTCTCCCCCTGCCCCCTCCTCTCTAGAGTCGATGCTCTCACAGGTTGCCATGTGGTGGACACTGAAGCTTCAGTGTTTATCCAGCTCTGCATGGGTCTGTAAACCTTTCTGTGTTCTAACCTCTCTCCATTTTTCAAAAACATCTCCAATATTGATCCTAGTTTGAGCACGTTTCTGCTCGTGGAGCTTATTAGAAACATGCAGAGGCTTTTTAGGTCGGGTACAATCACTTCTATGTGAACCACTTCTCTTGCCCGCTTCCATCGCTGCAACACCTGTTGGTTTGACCTGATAACTGGTCTAAATATCTGACAAACCGAGGGGTGTCCAAAACGGCAGTGTGGGGGTGCCTTAAAACCGCCTACCTTCTCTGGTCCAAACAAATCCAGAGCATTCAGGACCAGAATCTAAAGTTAGAAGGAGGACATACTGGCTGCTGCATTGTTGTCAGAGAAGCCAGCACTTCAACATAGCATGTTTCCTTAATGTCTGATCAAATAGTGAGGTCACTTTATCATTTCACTCACTACACATCTCACTGATTGGTGCTTTAACAGTAGCTTATAGGTTATTAAAGATGTAGATTTAATTGGATGACAGCAGTATGACAACATAACATGTGAGCTCCTTACAATGACATCAGCCGTCGTGTGTTGAATTAAACCGTCTGGCCCTTAGATCCGGCTGGACCCGGCACTCAGGCAGTCAGAGCCGGCTGCAGTTTCACGTCCGAATGTTCCTCTGATCTTGCGATGCCCTTTAACGTCTTGGTGGTGACAAATGACGCTGATTAATCAGTTTCTCTGCTCCAGTGTTATCTCTAATGAAGAGCGAGGAGTTAGAGGTCGTGTGGAGTCTGAGGCGGAACGAGGAGGACGAGGGGTTCACTCTGATGACTCATATCTGAAGCCCATCACACCACATACGGACGGCCGGTCCTCCACGCAGACACCCGCTCCGTCACCATGCGGGATGTTTAAAGTGAACCAGAGATTACATCATGATGACGTTTCTAATGACCTTATAATCCTCACATACGGTCGGAGAAATGAACCCAATCATGAGTTTGAACGTCCTAACGTTCATTTTTTATCTTTAACAGTGTTATTTTGTCTTTTCCTCCATGTGACCTGTTTGTCCCATGTGAGCGTTTCTCACTCTCACCTGATTGGTTCACTTAAAATGAACTGGAGTTGATTTGTCAAGTTAGTGCGGTTCGTCTGCGCTGGTGTGAAAGCTGTCAATCAAACCCTGACGGAGCTTCAGAAACAGTTTGGTTGGATGAGCAGGTCATGGTTCGGGTTTCCCATCCACCGCCTGACGCCCAGCCACCTCCATCGGACTCTGTCGTCCCCACAAAAAATCCTTCCTGCTTCTTTTCCCATCTGCTTGTTTGTAAAGCGTCTCGAGACAACACTTGCTATGAATTGGCGTTATACAAATAAGGATTGATTGATTGATGGTTCAGGAGGATTAACGTGCTCCTTCTCCTGAACCGTCCTGATAAACGTCTTCAGAGACTCCAGAACATCAACATGTTGTGTTCAAACTGCATCGTCTGTCTTCAGTGATAAAAACAAACAATATAAAAACTGATGAGCAGAGCGGACATCACTCTGTGTCGTCGTCTGTCCGTTTAGAAACTGTGAAGAGTCTTTGGAGCAGCCACAGCCAATCAGGAGGCAGCTAGTCTTTGTTTACTTCAGGGAGAAAGTCAGACCAATCAGAGAGCATTTTCCTCACGCATCAAACATGTTGGTCCACTTCAAATGTCCCCGTGAGCACACAGGCCAAACTTAATGGAACAAACCGACCTTAAATCTCTAAATGAAACTAAAGAACGCTTCTTTCTTTTACAGGAGTGTCCAGAAACATGGCGGCATTCTCTCTCTTTTCTTTAGAACAGTTCTCCTCCGGTCTGTCAGATATGAGAGCGGAGGAGACGCTTTGAGGATGATGAAGAGCTCAGAGTCTCTCTGAGGACTGCAGCCGTTAAAGAAACCTCAGAGAGACGAGATCTGAGGAGCGCCAGCGAGCGAGGGACAGGACGGAGTAATTGGTAAAAAAGACGTCCTTCACCGCGGGGTTAAAGTCTCTGTGTTTGAGGGTTAGAGTCCCGCTGAGCCGGACTGAAGACACAATCTGGAGTCCCTGCAGACCCTGAACCCCTGACCTCCCTGAGGACCAGGAGGAGAAAAGAGAGCGAGAGAGAGAGAGCTTTTTGTCTTTGTCTTACTTGAACTACAGAAGCGTCACTTACATCACTTTAACTACAAACACGTCTCTGCCTCCTCGAGGGAGAGCAAGATAAAACATCCATAGAATAAAAGATTTATTACAATCCCTCCACAGTACTCTAAATCACTTCAGCTACTGACTGCAGTTAAATATAATATCTTAAATTATGAAAACAAATGTTGAACACTCACGGCCTGATCAATAAGAAGTCTTTGATGCACAGACGGACAGAAATAATGCAATGTTTCTGTTCTTCATATTAAAGGTCCAATCGATGTGTAGTGAGTGAAATGATAAAGTGACCTCACTATATGATCAGACATTAAGGAAACATGCTATGTTAAAGTGCTGGCTTCTCTGACAACAATGCAGCAGCCAGTATGTCCTCCTTCTAACTTTAGATTCTGCTCCTGAATGCTCTGGATTTGTTTGGACCAGAGAAGGTAGGCAGTTTTAAGGCACCACCACACGGCCGTTTTGGACGCCCCTCTGTTTGTCAGACATGAGAGCAGTTATCAGGTCAAACCAACAGGTGTTGCAGCGATGGAAGCGGGCAAGAGAACTGGTTCAGATAGAAGTGATTGTACCCGACCTAAAAAGCCTCTGCATGTTTCTAATAAGCTCCACGAGCAGAAACGTGCTCAAACTAGGATCAATATTGGAGATGCTTTTGAAAAATGGAGAGAGGTTAGAACACAGAAAGGTTTACAGACCGATGCAGAGCTGGATAAACACTGAAGCTTCAGTGTCCACCACATGGCAACCTGTGTGAGCATGGACTCTAGAGAGGAGGGGGGGAGACAGCTCTCTACAATGTTTAGAATTTGGACTGCAGTACCCATTTAAAACACTAGGTGTCAGTGTTACTTATTGCTCCTTTAACTTGGTTTTTGTTTTTTTCAGATGCCACTCAATCAAACTTCTCTGATATTCGATGTTTTTCACAACATTCTAAACGTGTGCTGTGTCAAAAGGTGAATTTCTGTCACTCCTTCGTTAGTTTCCTGACACTCTGAGCACCAATCTTTAATAAATAAACTTTTCAGAAGGTCGGTGGCAGAGTGTCAATAGACGAGTCGCTCCTGGAAACACACATTTTCCGTCACGGATTTGTTTGCTGTTAAATAAGCTGCGTTTGATCACTCGAAGACGAGGATGTTAAAAGCTCCACTTCAAAAGGGTCACCGGGGAGACGGCTTAATTAGCTTAACACGCTAAATCCTGAAATGAAAGCTAAGGCAGGGGGATACCTGAGGAAGCCATAATCAGGGAGGATTATGGGAATATTTTCACAGCTGGGCGCTGAGAGGCCGATATGGAAATGAGGGGGAAAGACGGAGAAATATAAAATAAAGAGTAGAACAATAAACGCCGCTTGCCCGAGTCTGTGCAGGAGGGCTGCTGGGAGAGCGTCTGAGAGCGATGCTATTGGAAGATCCCGTCATGCAGAACAGCTGTGAGGAGAAAAAAACAAACCATTTACAAGCTTTTTTAATTCCCCCGCTGCTGGAAGCCACGCTGAGAGACAAACACAAAGACGCAGAGAGGAAGCCTGAAAGTTTTTCACTTCATCAACATTTGTTTCATGAGTTCAGCTTCATTATCGCCGAGTTCTACCCAGGACCGAAAACACAGAACACGAGATGGGGGCGAGGATGTGACGCCTCGTTTCTGCTCTCATTTACATTCTGATCATAACCGGGCGGAGCGCCGGGTTTCTTCTCCAACCTCTGTTACATCCAGGGAAGGTCATTGTTAGTTTTTACTCCTGAAATATGGTGAATTTAAATGCATCAGTCCAATGACTTTATTCTCATTGTTCATTAAGAAGATTTCCCTCTCTCTTTTTGTTCTCAGATTTGACACAATTCGAGTTCTTTTGTCTGTTTTTTTTTTTAAAAAGTTAATCGAAACATCAGTGATAAACGATACATCTTGCTTCATTATTCCTTCAAGTTGAAGTTGTTCAGCATCCAACAGTCCGATAGCTGAAGATATAAAAGAGTTTATCTGTTGGTTCTCCTTGGAGAGGCATGATAGCGCCACCCAGAGGGCATTAAAGGAAAGACAGGTAAGGGAATCTGAAGCTCCGTCCACAGGGAGCTCAAGTCTTCCAGCTGGACTCTGATGATCTTAGAGCAGCTTTAAGATCCTCGTGAAGGAGGTTAATTGCCTGATCTCAGATCATCACGCAGACACCGTCATGTTTTCAGTATCCACTGCACACGACTCTGTGCAACACTTCCACTTTTGTGCTCACTCTTTAATTTCAATGGACTGAAAAAATATTCTTCATAAAGTCGTAACTTCCGGTCAGACGTCTTTTCACTGAGCGCAGCCGCATATCGTTTTAACTCCCCCCAGGGTGCATCGACTCTGCAGACAGAGTGGTGCAAAATGACAGCGAGAAAACACCTGGCGACCCAAATGTTGTTGATTTACCTGCTCATATATATATATATATATTTCTAAGAGGATTCAACACCTTTTTACATCTCAGACTAGAAAACAGAAAGCAGAAACTAGATGCTCGTCCTCACCATGAAAAAGTAGACAAAGTAAAGAGCGTGCATCTGTAAAAAGTATTTAATAACCGAAGCTCCCCGAGGTCGGCTGACAGACGATTAAAAGCTCGGACTTCATTAAGATTCAAACTTTGGGGTCAGAAGAAGCCGAGCGGGTTGGACGGTGAGATAATGAGCTGAGCAGTTTGTCTCTGCTCGCTCCACCTGTCTCCGTCATCGTCTCCTCCGTATGAAACCAGACACTCGATCAGCTCGTCCAGCGGGAGTCTTACCTGTGTGTGTGCGTCAGCCTCCGTCTGATTGGCCGTGGAGCAGCTGTCACAGAGCCAGAGGACAGAAAACCTGGACTGAGTTCTCTTCATTCACAGCCAGCCGCCGTTTGCCTGCAGACTGAGTTCACCTGAGCTGCAGCCAAAGGTTATTACAGCGAGCTTCTGTTGGACCGGGGCCCGCTCTGTCGGGGCGGGTAGACCAATCAGAGGCCAGCTGTGGACCTTTGAATCCTAAAAATAAAGACACTCGGGTAATTTGATGAGATCTCTGCTGACTCGTGTTGTTTCTGTTTTGTCTCTGAAACCGCTCGGAGAAAAACACTTTATGTTCCTGAAGATATTTAAAGTTTTTATTTTCCTGTGAAACATTAAAAATGTCTCTGACTCGTCTCGTTTGCTCTCAGGGGTTTGAACTCATTCAGATTTTTATCCAAAGAAACTCTTTATCGAGTGTTTCCACTGCGACTTTAAATCCTCGGGGAGTTTTATCTTAATGCAGAGTTTGTCCCCGCAAAGATGAAAGATGGACGTTCATCGAGGCCGAGGCGACAGAATCCACGGAGTTTATTTACTGAGTGTTTGGGAAGACTCAGAACCGGGACTCTCAGGTCCATGTGAACACACTCAGGGACTTTCTCACTGAATCTGAGGGCAGGGAAACATGTTTGTTACCTCGAGGTGATCACTGAGCCACTGTCACATGACCTGACGTTTATTTTCCATAAGTACAAACATGTAAAGGTCGTCTAGGTCAGGCCTCCTCAGTGCGCCCAGAATAAGAACCAGGCTGAGTCCTGGCTGTACCTTTTCGTCAGTTTGTGTTTGAACCACAGAAATGTACTTATTTGTGTCCTCTAACTCACGTCCAATAACTGCTCAGGCAGCGGTTGGATTTCAGGGAGTGTTTTTGTTCCCGGGGTCAGAAGAGGTGGAGAACATTCAGATTCAGAACCATTAACAGAGCGCTTCTTTTCCTCTTGCATCAGTGAGTCTGCAGAGACACATCTCACTGACGGAGAGCTCCTTTATTCAAATAAGTCCTTACTGTGAATTATTGATGCAGCTTTACCCACGGACAGAGTCGTTCCAGTGTTTTAGAAAGAGCTCTGTACGTCTTAATGTGTCATGACGGACGCCGTAGAAAGACGTATAAACCTGTGAACGGCTCCTATCGACTCGTAAGAGAGAAAAAAAAAAACCCTGATGTGGACGATCAATGCTCACAAAACTCAACAGGAGAGTTAATTAGGCGTGTGCGGGAAAAGGAACAGTAACAGGTAGGAAACACACTCGGATCATTTATTATGCATTCATTAGCGCCGCTGCTCTCTGCACAATCCTTCCTCTGGTGATCAGGATTTGACTTTCCGCAGCAGTCAGGTAAAACGCTGCCGAGTCGTATTGATTTCTTTGTTTTCCTCCCGTTTCAAACAATAAACGTTCAGCTCGGCCGGATTCAAAGAAAACACAGGATTAGCAGGAAAAATCTCCCAGAAGCCTGCAGGTTTTTCACGCCTCACTGGAGTCACTTTCAAACTCTGATTGAAGTTAAACAGAGAAACATTCCTGCATAAAGTCTCATAAAGCTTTATGAAGACGAGGACGGAGAGCTCAGAGTCTGGCTTTATTAGATACGGTGATATGGAAGACCGCCTTCATCATGCCTAATTACTTTAATGACCTGCTTATAAAGTCCCACAGCAGCTGTAAATTATTGAGAAGGACTTTAAACTGTCCCTCATTGTAAAATCATCCGTGTCCCTGTGTGCGTGTTTCCGTCTCTTTAACTGATACAAAGTGTTGCATGAAGTGAACGTAAATTCTGCAGCTTGATCACATGTTTGTGTGTCTGCACAGTTTCTCTGTGGTCATATTTCCTGGAGGAGGGAGGAGGAGTTTCTGAAGCACTCATTAGTATCTGTATCGTATGTATCCTGCAGCTCCTGGAGTGTCCACTAGAGGCTGGCTGCAGCAGCACAGGAAGTCACAGAGATCAACATGTTTACAGCCTGGTTCAAAAAAACAAATAGGTGTGATTAGCTCATGTCTCGATCGGCACACACTGTACGGGGGGTGAATGTTTTGACGACTCATCAGTTTTGATTTGATGAAGGATAAGAGTTATTCACAATAAGGCGTGTAGCTGACATGATTGACAGGTCGGTGCGGTGTAACAGTTTGTCAGGAGGTTTAAAACCCGCCTCAGCTCCAGCTCTCAGCCTGTCGTTAGGTTGACTGAAAGTTAGGTTGAGACAGCATTTCCAGCATGGAGACCGCCATCGACTGGACTCCAGCACCCCCTGCGACGGGTGAAGTCACACAGGCTTCAAACATTCATATTGACAGTTTGTGTTTGTCAGCTGCAACACCTGTTGGTTTGACCTGATAACTGCTCGCATATCTGACAAACCGAGGGGCGTCTACCGCCTACCTTCTCTGGTCCAAACAAATCCAGAGCATTCAGGAGCAGAATCTAAAGTTAGAAGGAGGACATACTGGCTGCTGCATTGTTGTCAGAGAAGCCAGCACTTCAACATAGCATGTTTCCTTAATGTCTGATCATATAGTAAGGTCACTTTATCATTTCAGTCTCTACACATCTCACTGATTGGACCTTTAATCATGAGATTTTTAACTCAGAAAGACTTTAAAGTTGTAAAAAAAAGTTGATTTTCTCTGAGTTTAGAACTGGAGCTGATCTCGGGTTCACATCGGGTTGAATGGTTTCCAGAACTGAAGAAAGAAGAAAAAGGTTTTAAATGTCCTAAAAGTCCTCCTGCAGCAGATTATTCCCCCTGCTGTCCGTCTGTAAGTCCGTCTCCTGCTCTCTGATTGGTCAGACGGTTTCTGTATCTGATGTAACACACGGTAAGCTCTGTCTGTACGCCTGCAGGTCGTCATCATCGCTGGGATCAAACACGGCTCATCCTTCGTTCACAGAATCAGACTCACAAAGACAAGCAGGAGTCAAGGTTATCTCAGTCTGGAGACAGGGATGCAGAGTGATTCACAAAGTTTCACAAAGAGGGAAAAGTTTGGAAGAATTCAAAGAGTTTTAATGGCAGGATGAAAAGCAAAGACAGCGTTTACACATCATCATTAATCTCCTCTTACCATAAAGAAGAAAATATAATACATAAAATACAAAACCAGAAATGTTTGTTGTCTTTTTTACAATCAGGGACAAAAAGCCTTCTTAGTCAACATGCATGTGTGAATGTGCATCAGGAAAGTGTTACTGTCAATTTCCACATAGTCCGAGCTGTGAGACGTCGCACGGCCTGCCCCACTGGGTCTGTTTCTGGAGCGTGAGCCTCGCCAGGATCAGCTGTACACATATCACAGGGGAACTACAAGATCACAGGAGAACTACAAGATCAGAGGAGAACTACAAGATCAGAGGAGAACTACAAGATCACAGGAGAACTACAAGATCAGTGGAGAACTACAAGATCACAGGAGAACTACAAGATCAGAGGGGAACTACAAGATCACAGGAGAACTACAAGATCACAGGAGAACTACAAGATCACAGGAGAACTACAAGATCAGTGGAGAACTACAAGATCACAGGAGAACTACAAGATCACAGGAGAACTACAAGATCACAGGAGAACTACAAGATCACAGGAGAACTACAAGATCACAGGAGAACTACAAGATCAGTGGAGAACTACAAGATCACAGGAGAACTACAAGATCAGTGGAGAACTACAAGATCACAGGAGAACTACAAGATCAGTGGAGAACTACAAGATCACAGGAGAACTACAAGATCAGAGGAGAACTACAAGATCACGGGAGAACTACAAGATCAGAGGAGAACTACAAGCTCACGGGAGAACTACAAGATCTCAGGAGAACTACAAGCTCACGGGAGAACTACAAGATCACGGGAGAACTACAAGATCACAAGAGAACAAGACAGACCCTGTTGTTCACACCAAACTGACCAAAAACCACCGACTCTCTCTGACAGCCCTCATAAGCCCCGCCCCCCTCCCGACGGTCAGCCCGGTGTGTACTGAACAGATGTGACAGTATCCAGGTGTGAGCAGAGCTTCTCCGCCCTGCTGACAGCAGAGTCAATCATCGTGGCTCGGAGTTCTCTCTCCAGCTGAGTCTCTGCAGACAAACCGATTTGCCTTCCTGCCCTTCACCTGCAGCAGATCGACTCTCAGTAATGACCGCTCACACTCAGCGTACACTTCTGTACACACACTCACACCTGTATTACCTCTTCTCTGCCTCTCTGACACACACCGACTCTGCGAGCATCGACATTTTCACTCATGTCAAATTCAGAGTTCAGAGTTTGATCTCAGACCTTATTCTTTAATTTTGATATTAAACCTTTGAAAAGATGATTATTAATGTGCTTTATACGTATCAAATAATGAGTCCTCCTGAACTCCTCCAGGTTGGTTTCTTGTGGTTAAATCTAGGAAAGCAGCAGCTCAGAAAACAGACATTTCAATCTTTTTGCATCATAAAATTGAGTGATTTACAGTAAAATGTTGGAGTAAACATCCACCGTATAAGGCAGAAAGAACTCCCAGACTCTAAAGACAATGATTCCGCTCCCAGCCCGTACAAAGACATCTGTGTCATGTGGTATAATTAGCCGGGTAAGCATATTTTCCACTTACTAAGTGAGCTCCATTGGTGGTGAAAAAACAGCGCGCCACACTAAATCAGATGCAATTTGATTCAAGCTCGAGGCCACACTCAGTGAAAGTGGAGGCGTCCTTTTGTACTCTTTAAGAATTATAATCTGAAAGTTAGCAGAGATGCAGAGTGAGAGAGTCTAACTCTGAACGCCTCGCACGCCCACTCCTCCTAACTGAAACTCTGTGGTCACACTGAGGACTTTAAAACAAATAATAAAGAACTGGAAACTTTAAATATTGAAAAT
Source organism: Labrus mixtus (assembly GCF_963584025.1). NCBI lineage: Eukaryota > Metazoa > Chordata > Actinopteri > Labriformes > Labridae > Labrus > Labrus mixtus. The sequence continues at coordinate 8,936,588 of NC_083633.1, read as the reverse complement.
TCACAAAAATCTGAACTTTTTTTTATCACCCATCCTCTTCTCCATATACACAGATGAAATAATCACCTGTCCTTCACTCAGCATGGAGACTGAAACTACAAACAAGCCCAACAGTGCACGTCTCTTCTGAAGAGCCTGAAAAGTTTTAATGTCAGACAGGACACTTTAAAGGGGACATATTATGAAAAATCCACTTTGACAGTGTTTTTGAACATATATTTGGGTAACCTGAGTGTCTACTGACCCACAAAATGTGAAATAAACCCATCCAGTCTTCTGTTTGTGGTCTTACAACACAGAGAAAAATGCTTCCATTTAAAATCCAACTGTCATAACTTCACATGTGCATAATTCTAATTTTGGTTTTGAAATGTATTGCGTAATAAATCTCAGAGCTAACCCCGCCCACTTTACACCCAACGTGAACTTCTCAAACACGGCTGGCAGGTAACGTCTAAAACTTTCCGAGCGTTGATGTGATGAACACGAGATGATAAATAACGGAGTGAGGAGCTTTCTGTGGATTCAGGTTGGAACGTCGGCGCTGATGGATTTTTTCTGGAGATAGAAAACACCTTTCCTTTTGTTCTGCTGCTAAAAATAGACTCCAGTAATCACTAACTGTCCTGAGACTCTCCTCACTGATAAGCAGCGTTAGACTATAATTCAGGGAGATTAAGTCTGCGGCTCGCTGTGGTACGATGGTATCAGCTCTAATTGTCTCCACATGTGAACGAGGGAAAGGACCCGAATGCAGATATAAAGAGAGACGCAAAGATTAGAGTCTAAACAACAGATGTCAAAGAGAATCAGCGGCTTCAAAGAGAATGTCTTATTTAAATGCTAATGTTTACTTTGTGTGTTTTATTAAAACGTCTTGAGTTACTTATACTCCACACTAACGCTGTCGTCCGCCGTTTTCTCTGTACTGTTCATTCACAGGGCGATGATGTTGAGTATCTCAGCGTAATACTCGTTATTGTTTCCTATTGGACAGCAGAGTGAGTGAAGCAGCATGACAGAGCACGCCGTTTTTTTAACCCGACGCTTCATTTGTATTTTCCTCTCTGTTGCTCGTGTATATGAATTTTTAATTGTATATACTTTATTAATCTCTGAGGGGAAACTATGGTTTTACACTCTGTTATTGAGGGACATGCTTCTCACACACACACAGGAGCTGTGGACTTGTTTTAATGGAGAGATGTCAGAGTGAGGAGGGGTTCGGTGCCTTGCTCAAGGGCATCTCGGCAGTACTCAGGAAGAGCCCTGGCATCGCTCCAGGTACAAGACCAGCTTCCATATTATAGTCCCCATCGGGACTTGAATCGGCGACCCTCCTGTTAACAACCCAAGTCCCTGAGGACTGAACTACTCCCGCCCCATGGACGAGGAATGAGGAAGGAGGGGGCTCTACCCGGCACTGACTCTCTCTCTCTCCTCACTCTACAGAGCCCGTTAGCTTGTTTTACAAAGTTAGTGGTGATAGTGGTGCATTAATAATATCCACATCCGTGTTGAAATGTTGACCTTTGACCTTTGACCTGTGTCAACACCAGAGAAAAACTTTATTCAGCTCAACGCGAGCCGTTTGACGAGCCTTTGAGTCAACAGCTCGTCAATATAAAGCACCTCACTTCAGTTTGTCGCCCTTTCAAAATAAAAGCACCACACTTCAGTTTTTCCACCTTCAAAATAAAAGCACCACACTTCAGTTTGTCCACCTTCAAAATAAAAGCACCAGGGGCGCTGATGGCGCTGATGGCGCAGTGGTTAGTGCGCACGCCCCATGTATGGCGGCTGTAGTCCTCGAAGCGGGCGGCCCGGGTTCGGGTCCGGCCTGTGGCTCCTTTCCAGCATGTCATTCCCCACTCTCTCTCCCTGATGTCATTCCCCACTCTCTCTCTCCCTGATTTCCAACTCCATCCACTGTCCTATGTCTCCATTAAAGGCACAAAAAGCACCCAAAAATAAATCTTTAAAAAAAAAATAATAATAATAAAAGCACCAGATGTTATAATATTTTCACGGGGAAACTGAAATTCACAGAACAAAGAAGTAAATATTTAACGGATGTAGTGTGGATGTTTTCGACTGGTGTGTGTGTTGCAGAAATATCTTTAAAGACTTTTTTAGAGAGAGAGGAGAGTATATAGATTCGGAAATCAGGAAGAGAGAGCGAGTGGAATGAAATGCGGGAAAGGAGCCACAGATTCGAACCAGGCCCGCATGGAGGACTATAGCCTCCGTACATGGGGCGCTATCGCTAACCACTGCGCCACCAGCGCCCCAGAAACATCTTTAAACATGGCGGAGGGACATAAACACACAAACAGGAGACATTACTGAGCGCTCCTCCTCTCCCTGCTCGCCCTATCCATCTGTATATCTCTGAGTTGTCAGAAAAGTTGTTGTTCATTCCGGCTGATCATCCGAGTTTTGTCGTCTCATTTTCTCCCCTGAATGTGGATGAATGACGGTGATCAGGGAGTGCAGACGAGCTGATGCAGCGTCTGATTCGCCGCCTGGGTGTGACACTGAAATAATGAGAAACCATCAGAATAATGAGCTGACACTGAGACCCGACCCATCCTCATCCGTCTCTATTTGTGTGTTTTTGTCCTCTGCAGCCACCATCCACTGCCTTTCATTTCACTCTCAAATGTTCCTGAGCCGAAAAAAAAAAAAGAGCAAGGTCGTCCCGTGATGAGATAATAAATATGACAGATTCTCCAAACAGCTTCTGTTTATGAGATCTAACCAGGAACGATGAGTCCAGGCAGCTTCCAGGAAACACAGAAATATTTATACCCAGAGGGAGCTCCTCCAGTGAAGGACAAACTGCAACGTTTCCTACCTGCTAAATATTTCAGTAACTCAAGCCCAGAATTTACATCAACTTTGCATGTTGTCGTTAAATTCAGCTCCTCTAAGAAAGCAGTACGTTGTGTCCGGTGGTGCAGAGCTGACCCCCCATATGTTTTTTTTTTTTTATGAGCCATGCAGCAAAGTAGAAAAATGGGCCTTTTGTATTCGCACAATGACACTCAGTTTACACTAGTGGTGCAACGATTCATCCACGTATATAGTCGACAAAAATCGATGACAAAATTAGTCGCAGACAAATTAAGTTGAGGATCATCATTTGGTTAAGTCCTCGCACATGTTTTGATGCTGCACGCAGGCATGATTACAACAGTTGGTTGAATATGTTAAACGCAGGGGAAGGTGAGCTCCTCGCTCACCTGCTCATCGGACTGAAACACTGACGAGAATCTAAAAACATTAAATATGCCATGAGTCCTTCAGTCTGAAGGTCGAGAGTTCAAATCTTCCTTGAACAAAGTTTGGTCTGCTCGTCGGCCTCAGCGATCTGTTTCATGCTCGTGTGTTTTAGTCTTTGAATGAAGCAACGAGCTGATCGATAAAGTCGTTTATAAAGACGCTCACAGCTGATCAGCAGCTCATGGTTTCATACCTTCAGCTGCTGATCAGCTCTGACTGAAGAAACGACTGTCGGCTTAAAATATGGATTTAAATATCTGGATTTAAATATTTAAAGAGAGTTTTATAATTTAACTACTTGGAAACTCATTTTTCCAACGTGTTCCGGCACCACATGAATGCACCATTACAACGTGCTGACGTTATCAGGCTTGCAGCCTATCACCTGCTGGAGGGAGAAGTCAAGCCTCCAATCACCTCTTCAGGCTGGCACACCTGTTAACACACACACACTGACACATTCAACACAGTCAACCTGAAACAATGCCTCCAAACTGACCAATCAGAGGATTATTAACATCACTCACAGCTGATCAAAGAGTCAAACTATCAATGACCTCCACTTCAGGTATATCTCGGCATGCTGGGAGGAGGGTTAGAGATCTGAAGGTCATGGGTTCACATCTTGTTCGGTCTGGTTTTATTGTCTCACTTTAACCCTGAAGGATCCTTTAATGACAAACTGACCCCGGATCAGAGTGTTTCATCCAAACAGTCACAGCTCATCACAGAGTCACAGAGGAAGACAAGTGTCCACTGAAACCTCTTCAAGCTAAAACATGCTGAGTCACACCTTTAACTCTGCACGATTCTCTAAAATCCTCACTGTGACTGTTTGGATGAGACACTCTGATCCTGCCGGGGTCAGTTTCTCATTAAAGGATCCTTCAGGGTTAAAGTGAGACAATAAAACCTGACCGAACAAGATTTGACCTTCAGATCTGTAACCCTCCTCCCAGCATGCCGAGCCAAACCTGAAGCGAGGGTCATCTCAACAGCGTGAGTCTCAGAGGATTCAGGATTTATCTTGTAGGTTTAGGATCTGACTGAAAGACTCTTTAACCCTCCGAGGTCTGTGTCATAAAACTCTCTTTAAATATTTAAATCCAGACTCTGAATGAGGCCGACAGTCGTTTCTTCAGTCAGAGCTGATCAGCAGCTGAAGTTATGAAACCATGAGCTGCTGATCAGCTGTGAGCGTCTTTATAAACGACTTTATCGATCAGCTCGTTGCTTCATTCAAAGACTAAAACACACGAGCATGAAATCACTGAGGCTGACGAGCAGACCAAACTTTGTTCAAGGAAGATTTGAACTCTTGACCTTCAGACTGAGGCTGATCCTCTCCTAGCTGAGCTATCAGGGCTGAGAAAGGTAACCATGACAACAGGTGTGTGTGTGTGTGTGTGTGTGTGTGTGTGTGTGTGTGTGTGTGTGTGTGTGTGTGTGCTGGTTAAAGGTGTGAACAGGGAACATGATTTAAAGTCAGTCATCTTTTTTTCTCTTCAGTGATGTTAATAAAGTTTGTTCTTCTTCAGTCTCGTCTTCTTCCTCTCTCTGGTTCTTCTCATTTCTCAGCGCTGAAGATGGTCGAGCGGTGAAGGACTCCGCCTGGCAACACTGACACCCGGGTTCGATCACCGCCACAGTCAACTCAAGGTGAGTCACACAAGCGAGTGCATGTATGTGTGTGTGATGGAAGTGTGTGATTTCATTTCTGACGTCGTTGCGATTCCTCGTCCATTTCAACTTGCGACACTTTGGAGCGTCCATTTCAACGTGTGAATTTCCATCTCTGATCATCGAGGAGGAAACACAAAAGGTAAACACAGCTGAGCCCAGGGGCTCCAGCTTATTTGAGTTTAAGTTTATTTGAGCTGATGTTCATCTGACCCCGTGACCTCGACCTGCGTCTCGCACGTCATTCGGTAAACTCTCGTTGAGGGGAAACATGAATCGGACAGAAAGTCAAACAGAAATCAGAACTTTAACAACATTTAACAAGAAAGAGGTGATGTTATCGTTAAGTTTGGTGATTAAAGTTTGTGCACAAACACTTTTAAAGGGTTCATGAAGTGCTGTAGTCCAGACCACACTAACCCAGACCAAGACTTACCCGAGACCAGACTGCACCAAGACCAAGACCAGGACATTTAGGGGTCGAGACAAGACCAAGACACACAGAGTCAAGACCAAAACATTTAGAGATCAAGACCGAGACAAGACCGAGACAAGACCAAGACGTTTGAGGACCGAGGCCAAGTCGAGACCAAGCCCATAAATATTACTAAAAAAACATCACAAGATTTATTTTTTAAATTCTAAGTTTGATTTTGAATAAATGTGACAGCAACAAACAATGAGTTTTTTGTTTTTCTGGATATTTGTGACTAAAAGTGGGAGGATCAGGTTCGTGGAGATTTTTGCAGGTGTCTCTCCTCCTGTCGTCTCCATCCTCTGCCGCTTGTGTTTAGGGGGGGCGTGTCATTCCCTTAGACCATAACAGCGGGAAGGTTGCAGCTGTAACCGGTGCGGGTAGTTGAGGTTATTCCTTCTTTTAGAAAGAGGGTAACCCTAACCCTAACCCATCACAGTGATGATGTGGAAAAATAGCTTCTCTGATACGAGGCCGTATGATATGTACCATAAGACTGAGTTTATGAGGTTCAGTTTCCGGTCGTGTTAACGCTGCATGAAGTCGGTGTGATTGGTGGGTCAGTCGACCAATCAGAGAGCCAATAAAAGATCAACTAGCTTTTTTTCCCCTCCTCAGGAATCCCAGCTGGTGTTTCTTCTTCAGCTGCCGGGTGAAGAAGCCGCCCTCTTCCTCCTCCCTCTTTTTCGGGTGATGCTGCAGATGTGTGCCGTGTGTTGCACGCTCTGCTGCAGGAGTTTTAACATTAAACACACAAGACAAATCAAGGAGCCAGCTGTTCTGTGTGGGTACGCTCCCTCTGCTCCTGACAGAGAGGTTTTATATAAATGAAAAATCATCGTAAACGCTGACATGAACGCCTCGAGCAGGAAACACTGAGCTGCCTTATAAGTGCAGTAACATCAGTGAAATGCTGAGAGAGAGAGAGAGCGGGGGGGGGGGGGGGGGGGGGGGGGGTTATCAATGAAACGTTGCGTTCACATCAGTCCGTTCACATTTCTGTGTTTGCATTAAAAAGAAAACAGCTTATAGTGAGCTAATCATCAACAGAGATGACGTGAGATTAACGGTGTGAGCAGGAATCACCTCAGGCCAAACTGTCAGCAAACAGACTGCACACACACGCACACACACACGCACGCTCGCTCACGCACACACACATTAACAGTGTGTGTTCATGTGAACCTTTGATTTAGAATCTGGGTCAAACTCAGGGACTCGTCCTGATCTCCAGCTGTGAGATGTTTGAATAAATCTGCTCTATGAGAGGAAATGATGAATTATTCCTCGCTGTCCTGATAGCCAACTTGAACTTTCTGCACCATGAATCCTAAAATCAAACAGCCGCTCTTTTAATCTTTTGGTCCAGCTCTTTTTCAGTCAGAGATGATAGATTTTGTAGATAATGCACGAGTCTCTAACATGAACTCCACATAATTAAAGGACCAATCAGTGAGATGAGTAGTGAGTGAAATGATGACGTCACCTTACTATATGATCAGACATTAAGGAAACATGCTATGTTGAAGTGCTGGCTTCTCTGACAACAATGCAGCAGCCAGTATGTCCTCCTTCTAACTTTAGATTCTGCTCCTGAATGCTCTGGATTTGTTTGGACCAGAGAAGGTAGGCGGTTTTAAGGCGACCCCCACACGGCCGTTTTGGACGCCCCTCGGTTTGTCAGATATGAGAGCAGTTATCAGGTCAAACCAACAGGTGTTGCAGCGATGGAAGCGGGCAAGAGAAGTGGTTCAGATAGAAGTGATTGTACCCGACATAAAAAGCCTCTGCATGTTTCTAATAAGCTCCACGAGCAGAAACTTGCTCAAACTAGGATCAATGTTGGAGATGCTTTTTGAAAAATGGAGAGAGGTTAACGCTTAACTTTTCCTCAAACAAAAAAGAACAAGGATAACATTTTCTGCAGATTGATTTTGTGTAAACTTGGCCTTACACCGTGTGCAGAAATGCAGAAATTTGCATACAATATTTGGTGATTTAAAAACGAGAAATAACCACAGACTGTAAATCTAAATATTTGAAGCCTGAGTGACGTCACCCATCTGTTCCTGCAGGGGGCGCTGGAGGCGGGTTTTAAGCCTCTTGATAAACCGTTACACCACGCCCTGCCTGTCAATCAGGTCAGCTACACGCCTTATTGTGAATAACTCTTATCCTTCATCAAATCAAAAAAAAACATTCACCCCCCGTACAGTGTGTGTCGATCGAGACATGAACTAATCAGACCTGTTTGGTTTTTTGAACCAGGCTGTAAACATGTTAATCTCTGCTGTAAAAACAGGCTTTTTAAAATGGGTGTGTATGTGACTTCCTGTGCTTCTGCAGCCAGCCTCTAGTGGACACTCAAGGAACTGCAGGATTTTAAACTCCAGCATCATCTTCTTCTTTCAACACCGGAGGTTTCAGCTTGGAGATAAAGAGTCAGAGTCCTTCACCTTCAATATCTCACCTGTCGGGTTTGATATAATATTACACGTTTCCTCTTTTTCTTGCAGCAGTTTTTTTAATTGAACTTGAAGCCTCTCAGGTTTAGTTTTTATCGACATTATGAGGGATAAATATCTGCTACTGTCAACCTCTCTCAGAACAGACGCTGGTCCAGCTGACGTAATGAGAGCTGCTCTGTCTGCAAGAAAACAATAATGTGTGGATCATAAATCCATTCTGTGCTCGTCCTGAGTCTAATTAAGACGAGGACGGCTGTAACATCACATTTACTTAATGCCACACATAATTAGAAACATTTCTCCAATTATTCAGCTTATCGTTCTGTGAGGAACTTAATGACGATGTTAAAAAAACAGGATAAATAATGGATGAGTTTAGACAGCGTTGACATTTAAACATTTCAGTTGATAGCGAGCGTGCACGACTAATGATCATCAGAGAGTTAGCGGTGTGAGTCCGACATTTTCATCAGGCGGCAAAAATGAGCTGCGCTAAGACACGGCGAGGGGGGGGGGGGAGATGGGAGATCAGTTATTTAGAGGATGCAGCAGGTGCGCATGTGACTCTCTCAGGACTCGTTTCAAACTTTAAATCAATAATCTGTAACTTCCCTTCCCTCCGTTATCTTCTGCTTAGCCGAGGTCGGGTCGCGGCTGCAGCAGGCTAAGCCAGTTGCCCCAGACGTCCCTCTAACTCCTCCTGGGGGATGAGCCCAGACACCCTCCAGAGGAAACTCATTTCAGCCGCTTTTATCTGCGATCTTACTCTTTCAGTCTCTACCCGAAGCTCATGACCACAGGGGAGGTTTTGAACAAAGACCTACCAATGAATCGAGAGCTTCCTCTTCACTGCGTCCGTCCAGTGGTCTCTACATGTTGGCCCTGTTATGTGATTGGCTGACGACCAGTCCTGGCTGTAACCCCGCCTCTCGCCCAATGACAGCTTTGGCTCCAGCCCCGCAAGACCCTTAATAGGAAAAGCAGTATAGATAATGGATGGAAGGTTCCAGGTTTATTATAGAACACATGGTATTAATGTTACCTGCCTATAATCATAGGATGTGTATATTTCTTTTTGGAATATATTTTGGCTTAATTATTGTTTATTAAAACCGTAAGAGACTCGACTTGGAGGTGCGTCAGCGCTCAGAGACTTGAGACTTGACTTTCAATGAGAGACTTGAGTGCGAACTCTGCTGAAGTCACAACGGTCACAAACGTTGCCGTTAACTGGCGTGCGTCTTCTCTCCGTGGGTCCTCATGCGGGATGATTGTGTCTGCTTCAAACGGTAAACAGATCCTTCTCCTCCCTCCTTATGATAACCCTGAATATATACCCATCCATGAGTCTTTGTTGAAACTCCTTCAGATTTAAAGAGTTTCTGTACATCCGTCACTCTTTATGAGCTGTTGATCAGAGTGCGTTTCCTCTCGGTGGAAATAAAAACGTCTCCTTCCTGCAGAAATAAAGCCTCTGTGCGTCGGAGTCTTCTGTTGTTCTGAATCCTCTGAGGGAGATATCCATCCTACTTACTCAGATAGCAGCTGCTGCAGGAGGCTTTATGAGTTTCCTGTCCGGCGCGCCGTGCCATTACTCACCCAGAGTCAGAGCTCATCCCAGACCTGAGAGCTGTCCCCCGCTGAACCGGGAGACTAATAAAGAACACACACACACACACACACACACACACACACACACACACACACACACAGCTATACTCCTGATGATCAGCTGGTGTGTGCAGACACACCTGCCTGGGCCTGCACAGTTCCTTCCCTCAATGTGATGTCCAATTCCTCCCCTGTGATATCGTCAATGTCCAAAATCTCCTTGCATTGCCAACACCATTTTTAGATTTACATTTTATATTTTCATATTTTCTTATTCACCCTGTATGTCTGCAGCACAATTTGTGACCACTGAAATGAATGCCAGAAAACGTTTCTTGTCCATGTAAACATTTTTTACAGCGTATGATAGTCCTCTTTCCGTTTCAATCCTGTTCACTTTTTCTTCCTTGATTCGTGACCTAACACAATAAGACAAACGGGAACTCATAAAGAGGTTCGTCCAAACCAACTCCAACACAAGGGCTTGACAAAATAGACGCCAAATTAACTAAAAACAAGGAAAAACTCACTAAACTCAAATCCCCCCATGACTTCACAGGACATGGTCTGCTCCAATAAGCTGCTTCAGCATAAGATCATGGGGTGCATTCGAATTGTCCCTCCTATCTCCTTTCACTATCCACTTTACCTTAACCCCCGGGGAAACGTCATGAGGTTAAGGAAAGATGTTAGGAGAATTCATAAAGGACTTAGGGAAAGGCGATCTCGTTGCTCTGACAATCCGACCGCATTTTCCACTAGGCGACGTCATTAAATGCGACGGGCCGGCGGAGGTTAATGACGTGGGTCTGCCGTGTTGAAACTACAATGTTCAGAAAATGGACTACAAAAAACGCATCTAAAAAAACTTTCCCCTGTGCCTTCTTACCGGTGAAATAATCCTCATTACCACAAGGTTGGGATTGAAATAAAAGACATAATAGACTACCAGGCTACAAGTAAGAAAAGTGAAACCATCAGCTTCCTGTCCACTCAGAAATCAACATCAACATAAATATGAAATGAATTGTTACATTTATGTAAGACATAACCTACATATAATGTTTGAAGCATACAAATGTACAACTGCACAAAACATTCTTAAGTGAATGAAATATGTTGAATAAAACATCATCTTGATAAAAATGTCTCTTATCTTTTTATCCCTTGATCTGTGTCACTTTACGATCATCGTTCATTTCTGTGAACAGTCGGATGCGCGACTTGCTTTAAATGTTGCGGCCGCAAGGAATTGTGGGGCGGCATATCTCATCTCCTTTCGTAAAGGACGGTCCAGTGTATCCTATGCTGAAGGAGGTTATAAAGGAAGCACTGACCCACCTTTCCTTAACTTTTAGAGAATTCGAACGACTCTTATCATGGCCGCCACTTAAATGCTTCCGGGGTTAAGGTAAAGTGGATAGTGAAAGGAGACAGGAGGGACAATTCGAACGCACCCTTGGTCTGCTCTTGGCCACGCCTTTTTCCCAGACCAGGAAGTTCCCTCCCCCAACATCCAGGTTACTCAAAATAAATAAATAATATAAGAAGAACTGAAGTGAGTGTTTCATCTTGTATAAACTGAGTGCACTATATCTGAAGAAATCTAACTAAGTGTGTAAGCTGTTTGTTGACTGTAAAATAAACCTGAGCTGGTGAACAGCTAATGAGGTGAGAGTATGGGTGATATTAACCCCCGTGTGGATCTGGAGCTGGTACTCTCTGAGTCACCTGTAGTCAGTGCGTCACACAAACGAAGATGAACCTCTGCGTCTCTGCATCGTCATGCTCGATGTTTCATTATGAGACACATTCAATCGAGCGTTTTGTCTCCAATGAGCCGCTTGTTCCTGGAGCAGATAAACTGACCAACAGGCTGACCTTTCTTTTGAAGCAGGTTAACGTTAGCGTTGACGTCGATGCTTTGTCTTCTGGTTTCTAGGAAGGGACTGTCAGAGAGATGGCGTAAGCACACAGGCGAGCGCCATATGAGGCCCGTAAACACGACGTGCATCATGTTGGCGCCCACAACGTTATTCAAATATTTACATCCTTTAATTTATCAACAGAATGTAATCATACAAACAGATGAGCAGATATGGAGAGCAGGGTTTAGTTTTGACCTCTCATGAAAAGGAGGTGAAGAAGGCGGGTAACGCTCTCTGGTTTTATTTACTCCGTCAGCTCCTTCTATTTCTTAAAAAGTAAACAATGAAATATCTAAAAAAGCCCAAAGAAAGAGAGAAGCTCCTGGTGTGTTTGATGTCGCTGTTTATTCGTCCTGGTTTGTTGCAGCGCGTGCAGCGCTCGGTGAGCAGCTGACGGATGTTTAATGATCCTTCACACCTAAACGCTCCTCTGATCAATCTTTGTAATGGAACAGAGATTTGAAACTGCGACCGTCACTGTTTCCAACATGTCCGTCTCCTCTGCGTCAGCTCCGTTTCACATTTAATTAGATCTGTCCCTCAGACCGGCTCGCTTCCTCTCTGCACTCAGGTGATCAGAGTGCATTCATTGGCTCCCACTGAGCGTGCTCAGACGCAAGACGGCTGAGTTTCCTGGCTGCTCTCACGGGCCGCTCACCTCCATTATTGGTCAAAGAAGTGGTGAGGCTGTTATTTCCTGCTCACATCAAAGATAGAGATGTGCAGGTGAAAAGAGGCAGGACGAGGACTTGTTTTTGTTTTACAGTGGCAAGTCTCCTATAGACGGATCATTCCTCTTCATTTGTCTTTGACGACTTTCATTAACAAACTTTGGTTTTCACATCATGCTGCAACGCTCAGCAAGAGGACGTGATGTCAGATGGGGCCCCTTTAGGGAGGTTTCCTACTGCTTTTGCAAAATGTGTACATTCAGGGCCACTGCTTTGGTTTAAGTTTGGGAGCCCCCAGGAGCCCCTTACTGGTCTGGGGCCCCCCAGCAGTAGCCTGCCTTGCCTGTTGACAAGCAGCGCCTCTGCCCGGGTAAGATCCAGGATTTCATCAGCGTTCAAATCGTTAAATACTTCAAATGCTGCAGCTGCTGATGTGAATGGATTTTTGTTGAGTTCTTACGTCACCTCAAATATTTCCATCAGTTATCAAAGAGAAAGAGAAATCCTTCATTTCAGAGTTTGTAACGGGATAAATATGTTGAGAAGATTGCAAAGCTTGTTCTGCTCTCAAGCACTCTACAGACCCCGGCTCCCTCTCTGATGGTTCCAGACTGCAGAGCGTTCACACGTCGGCCTCCTCGACCCTGCAAACACAGCGAGCCTCTGATTTAAAAAAAAAACAAAAAAAAACACAGCGTCACAGTACCGTACTGAAAGTTAACCCTGTAAGACAATCACTAAAAGCTCAGACATGTTGGACGGTCTGTAAGTCCAATAAAGCTCACAGAGACACATTGTAAGTCTATTTACATTAAGTCTAAAACAGCACATGCACAATCCAGAGGTTAAAGGTCAGGGACTTCATACTGTCATCCTCACACCTCATGTTCTCGTCTGGCTGATGTTTGGCAAAGTTAAAAGAGCTTAAAAGTCCTCGGCTAAGGTCAGACTCGCCCCCTGCTTGAAAAAGTAATCACATCAGTTCTGTGTTTGCTCAGCCGCTTAGCAGAACTAAAAACACAGCTGTGAGAAACCACAATAACTCTCCGCAGCGCGTCTGCACGGCCTCCTGAGAGCTGCTCTGCTGCCGAGGATGTCGCAGCGTTCTCCGCTCCTGTTAGCGGGTCAATATCTTCACTCTGGAAGCATCGACTGCAGAGTCTAAAGAAGAAAGTCCTTTCAGACGCAGGGCACAGAGCATCATGTACGATTTTCAGCACAAGCACAAATGTCTCTCCGTTCTCACCTCCAGCTCACCTCTGTGTTTGCAGAGAGGAAGAACAACAGGCGCGGCGATTGAGCAGAGGCCGAGATCAGGAGGTGATTTTCCTGAGAGAGAGTTTAAATTTAAAGTCAGTGTTCAAACCCGACAAACAGAGAAGTTTACCTCCGAGCAGAAGTGTTTTTATTTGACATTATAAAAGACTCTGGCTCAGGAAAATAGATTTTTCTTCTCCTCCGCTGCCAGCCTTAAAAGGTGGAAACTGCTGCAGGAGAAGCTCGCCTGCTGAGAGCGCTTACCCTCCAACACTTTTGTTGGCAGTGAAAACTTTTCTTGTTCAAGTTCAAGCTGCGGTTCACGCTCGTTGTTGTTCCAGGGACAAATGTTGTTGGCAAAAGATTCTTAGATTTCCGACTCTCTCCGTCAGTGCTTTAAAAAAAGAAATGATAAAATGTGTTGAGAAATATCATGCAAGTGGAACAGAATGTAAACACAATGGAAAAACATTCATAAGTGCTGCAGTGCATCGGTTTGTGATTGAACAGGTCTCGGTATTTACACATCGTCCTCGTGCTGCGTTTTGAAATTGACCGGACGCTCTGAGCGTTTTCCTTGTCTGACTTCTCGTCCAGGTCGATCTTTTCTGTCCAGCTTTACATTTGATTGCAGCGGGCTCCGAGGAAAAAAAAACGGAAGGGGGAGGAGCCAGAGTTAAATCTCTGTAAGAACCTTTTTTCATTGTAGTTGTTTATATTCATCTGAAATATCATTCTGCACTATTGTCTAGTAATAATGTTGTTGGGAAACGTTTCTCCATCAAATGTGAAAAAGAGGAAAGTGAGGAGGTCCTGAGACAGCAGCTGTCCTCTGCAGACAGCGACCTCTTGACATGCTGCACGCTGCTTTAAGGATCAAAAAGAGCCAGATCAGTGGTTCTTTATGATTCTGTCTTCATCAGTTATCGTAATGTTTGTGCCTCTGATTCTCTGAGTAAACTAACACAGATCTCTCCATCAGCCAAATCGATGTTCAGAGAGCGGAGAGAGCTGAGCGGAGACAAAGACGGCGAGGGAGGTGCTGAAAGAGAACAGGAAGGGGCTCGGCTCCGAGTGTGAGATGTACTCTGCTGCTCCCCAGAGACACAACCACACACACACACTCAGCATCGTGTGTGTGTGTGTGTGTCGGTGCAGGTTTGAAGCTTCTGAAATGGACTCTCATCGACACTGAGATGTCCGGATCTGGACGGTTCCCTGAGGAGTGTGTGACCTCTGGAACCGATCCAAATCTGTTTTTTTTTTTTTTTATGACTCTGTCTTCTGCAGGATAATAAACACAGATGATGCAATGACACAGTGAACAGTTTCCCTTTTATTCCACTGATCTATCGAAGGTCTCATCCCAACATGCAGCGAGCGAAGAACTGACGCACAAAAAGTTCAAAAAATAACATGCAGCATCACTTTGTAAGAAGAAACAGATCGTTCTGCTGTGAAGAGTCAGAGGTCATGAAAACATCAAGTTTATTCAAAGAACAACTTTCTGTGAAGTGTTTGAAGAATGGAGACTTTCAACAACAAAAACTGAACGCCTCTCCTCTGCTCTGCTCTCCTCTTCTCTCCTCTCCTTTCCTCTCCTCTGATTGGTATAAATCTTCTCTCCTGTTTCTGACTTTGGGGCAGATGTTTTGCCCTCCAGGCAGCAGAACCCGTTTTTACAACCGTTCATTTTGTGTAATCGCTCCGATAATAACCCGCTCCGTGCCTGATGAAAATAAAACCAGCCGGAGCTCAAAGTGCATCTGCTTACTGGAAAACATCCTGCAGAGCTGAGTGGGCTGCGTTCACAAACACAACGAGGGCGTCCTAATCAAATGTGACCTTCCTCCTCCCCGCTCGCCCCGTGTTAACGATGCCTCTCTCTCTCTCTCTCTCTCTCTCCCCTCCCTCTGCTCTCACACTGACACAATAACACTTAGAAGACGACTATAAAAATCAAATGAATGCCACGGAGTAAATGAGCAAACATCAGGGTGACGGTCTTTAACTTCTCCGTCAGAGAGGAGAGAGAGTCTCAGGGGGCGGACGCTGTTTGTAAGAGTTACATCATGTTCCTATCAGAGGCCACAGAGCTACTGAGCGCGCTCAGAACTCAACCCGCACTGTGACTTATTAATGCACGTTCATGGTTCAAACACGAGGCTACTGTTGATTGTTCATTTAAACCTCAGAGATGATTCCTGAATCCAAAAACAGACTGCATGAAATTATACATTTCATAATCATCGACTAAGGACAGTTTCACATTAAGGATGGAACATCATGATTGACGGCTCTGTTGACCAATGAGGTGATAGGAACACTAACCCAGATCTTCCATCAGACACGTGTGCGCAGCGTGTCAGCTTCGCTCCGGTACGGCTCCGTGCGCTCTCGTACGTCGACACCCACCGGCGGCGTGTGAAAGCTGTTGAGATAAGGCACTTAGCACGTTCAGAGCGCCGGCGGCGTGAGGCGGCCGCACACTCTGCGCGGTTCCCTGTGGACAGAGTGAGGCCGATCTATTAACAGAGCTTGTTAAAATAAGTGTGAGGAGTCCCAGAGGATCCAGGTTATTGAACCTCCTCTGTGATCGACTCGTTTAAAAACCCGGGGCGCAACGGAGCCGTCTGAAGTGTGCAGAGATTGGAAAATGCAACGACTCTCAACAAACAGGACAGTCGCCAATAAAGGAGGACGCTGTGCAGTGTGTGATCGACCCGGTGTGATCAGAGAAGGAGGAGAAACATCTGCAGCTTGAGAGCGGGGAAACAGATCTGAGAACAGCTGCAGACCCGTGCACAGACTCCTCAGACTTCACAGACAGCCGCTCTTTAATGCATCCACTTAATTTGTTTGCAGGTAACGACCTCATGTCTAATTTAAGCTAACTTCTTCACTTAATGAACCATCTGCTGTTGGAGACGCTGCTGCTCTATTTATACTTATTTATAAAAACAACACTGGGACGTAGATTCAGCGCAGACTTTGATTCCCCGTGCAGCTGTCAGGAGACTTTCAGGTTGATCCTCCCGGGAGCATGAATGTGTTTAAAAGCTCCGGGCCCTTCCTTTTAAAGATGAACGTGTCGTTGGGATGCATCGCTCATTAAAGTCTGTGATTGATGCTGATGGAGACTTAAGTGTCCATCGAGTGGGATTTTGATTTTTTAACTTGATTTGATGCTCCAGGAAAGGTCAGAAACATCAAATCTTCAAAGGTTAATCGCCCCGTTAGATCTTTTAATCTATTAAAGAGCGCTGCATTAACCTAACGGGGACACACGGAGGCTTATCTGGTAATTTGATTGTGGAAGGAGATCCAGATCTCATATTGGTGACACAAGTGAATAGTGATTATATGTGATTATATGGAAAGGTTAGCGTTGTTATCAATCAGCATGTTGATGATCGGCGCGTCATCATGCTAACTAATTGAGTCACTTTTTCCTCTGACTTGGTTTGATGCAGTCGCAGAAATATCAGTCAGTGGTTGTTTTGTACAATGTGCTGCAATCCCTTCAAAAAGTACGGTGGCTGGGAAGTGCAAAGCAAAATGACAAAGTGGGAAACGCAAAATTTGAGACAAATTTCCATTTTTAAAAACAAATGTGAGACATTTTGACAAGTGCCGAGACAAATTTACAAACGACAGAATTGGCTGAAAAGGAAAGTACCAAATGCAGGAAGTGCTTGAGTGAGGGGTGATTTTTGTATTTGCGGAACAACCAAACAACCTCTCAGTAGAGGGAGAGCATTGATTAAAGAAGTGGGTTATATTTGATGTTTTAGGAGCTACCACCTCTAACCCTGATGCTGGAACATTTAAAAGCATTTCATCTGATTAAAAAAAGGAGTTCAGGAGGGCAGAGAGGCTCTGCACAGCAGGGTTCGTCACAGTATTTATTTTTTCTCCCTGCCAGATGTTCCTCCAGTTGTTGTCAGTGTGTCCTCGTCCAGCTGCAGCCTCAGCTGTCAGTGTGAATAAGGAGGTCAGTCTGTGTGTGTTAGCTCCGCATGCAGCATCACGGGCCAGCAGAGTGACCTGAGAGAGCCACTGATGTGGAGCCAACATGAGACAGAGCTGCTGCCCGAGAGCCAGCGAGACCTGCTGCTCTGAAAGTCTGATGACGGACGGACATCGAAACAAACAGGAGCCCCTCCCCCCCCCCCCCCCCCACACACACACACACACACACACACACGCTCTGAGAGTCATAAATAAACAGCCAGATTTGCAGAGAAGAAGGAGAAGAGAATCAGGATGAACCTCTGACGGCTCTAAAGTAGGATGGATGGAGTTGTTTATTTCACCGGTTTATTGTTTGTCTGCAGAGAAAGTGTGTCAGCTTTCAATGGAATAGATCCTGCACTGTGTGTGTGTGTGTGTGTGTGTGTGTGTGTGTGTGTGTGTGTGTGTGTGTGTGTGTGTGTCCTGGATGAAGGAGGCGAGAGGAGCTGAGATCTGTCACCATGGAGACCAGTTTCTTTCACAGTGTGAGTCACTCGGTGCTAATTGAATAAACGCTGTCAGGTCCGTCCTTGGATTTCTAAAAGTGTGTCTTTGTGTGTGTGTGTGTGTGTGTGTGTGTGTGTGTGTGTGTGTGTGTGAAGTATTATGGTTTGGACTTTATCTGTTGCTGTGAAACACGTGTCAGAAGAAGAAGAAGACAAGAAATTAAAGAACAAACACAATAAAAGCTTAAAAAGTAACGATAGACCATTCAGTCGTTTCTTGATTAAAGGAGCAGTATGTAACTCTGACCCCTAGTGTTTAAAATGGGTACTGCAGTTCAAATTCTAAACATTACAGAGAAGCCAGCACAAACATAGCATGTTTCCTTAATGTCTGATCATATAGTAAGGTCACTTTATCATTTCACTCTCTACACAGCTCACTGATTGACACTTTAAAACCCACAATAGTTGTTAATATCTTTCAGTCCGGGAACAAAAGAATGAATCAATCAACATGTGCGTCCATTGAAAACATGATTGTTCATGTTGCCAACGGTGCAGTTAAAAATCTAAACCTAAAAGCAGAGTTATGATGCTATTATTCTTTTAGAACATGTAGAAAATATGCAGAGTATTTTTGTATTATGTACGTTTATTGACTGTTTTGCATGAGGAGAATATTCTGCACACAGAGAAATACTTCAGTCTGGATTCATGAGGGTGTGAAGGTTGTTCAAGGTGATAATTTATTTCTTTTTTTAGCTCCTCCTCTGCAGACATAAACACACAACAGACTTCACACATATCATCGCCTCTCATTCCAGAGCACCATGTGTTTGTCTGCAGGCTGGCTGTGAGGTGATGTAAACAAAGTGTACACACAGATACACAGAAATCCAGCAGGCGTGTTTGTGTTTCAAATGTGTCCACAGCGAACATGTTTGTGTGTGTGTGTGTGTGTGTGTGTGTGTGTGTGTGTGTGTGTGTGTGTGTGTGTGTGAAAGAGAGAGTGTGTGAGTGTTGTGTTTTTGTGTGGCTTGTAAATAAAAAACAATCAAATACAGAGACACACACCTGAGTCCAATGGCAGAAACAATAACATGACTAATCCTGTCTGAGACAACCCACAGCATGGTAACACACACACACACACACACACACACACACACACACACCCACACACACCCACACACAAACATACACGTAAACAGACACACAGCAAACAAACACGACTTCTTCTTCCCCTGGAGATAAAACTGCAGCTCTGTGCAGCTCCACAGCCCGACCTCGTATGATATTTACTATAGACGCTGTGTGTGTGTTTGTCTGAGAGCGGTGTGTGTGTGTGTGTGTGTGTGTGTGTGTGTGTGTGTGTGTGTGTGTGTGTGTGTGTGTGTGTGTGTGTGTGTGTGTACGTGTGCGTGTGTGTGTGTGTGTGTGTGTGTGTGTGTGTGTGTGTGTGTGTGTGTGTGCGTGTGTGTGTGTGTACGTGTGTGTGTGTGTGTGTGTGTGTGTGTGTGTGTGTGTGTGTGTGTGTGTGTGGGTGTGTGGCTGAATGAGAGCTTCTTTGGACAGACTCCATAAATAGAGTTTTAGCCGCACACCTACTCAGTGGACCCAGGGGGTCGGCCTGCAGAGACTGTGTGTGTTCGTGTGTGTGTGTGTGTGTACTAGGATCATGTTTGTTTACAAAGATTTGACTCTCTTAAAGAGACAGTAACGATCACGAACACAGATGCATCACGTTTGTAAAGTTCAACATCAGCAGCGTCAAAAAACAGAGAAGTAGGAATGGATTTGTTTTAATCAGTCCTTCACGCCTCTTGGTTTCCATGGTGATATTGTCATATTCTGTTCTGAAGGCTTGAGTTTGATATTATTTTTTTATGGTAAGAAGATGGAGCCGAAGAGGAATGAAAGTTAAAGATTCTATATGTAACTTTTTACGTGTATAAATCGTTTTTTATCGTCCATTAATAAGCGAACGGTTAACTGATGTGAAAAAGTAGACGTTCACTGTCTATCTGTGTTGCCTGTATAAAATTTTTACCCGGGTCGTATTTTCCGCGAAAGCTCCAGGAAGTCACATTTCATGCTCATTCTCAACGTCCTCCTCACTCCGCTCCGCTTACAGAGATCAACAGTACAAACTCATCACACACTCCTGCTGTCAGCCAGTGTCTGCAGAGACTGTCGTTTGTAGGATGGAGAATGAATACAGACACACAGACTCCTTCACAGACTTTCACATGTGTATGACCACTTACCTCCTCTGTAAACATTATGCCGGTAAATATCCAGTGTTTATCGGCGGATGGTGATGCTCGTTTGTGTACGTACGAGCACGTGTGACGAGCACGCGAGCGAGAGCGAGCAACAGGTTACTGGTGCAGTTCCATGTTTGTTTTTTCTTCTGAAGTCATGTTTGATCATATGAGTTCACATGAGATCTTGTTTCTGTGAGATTTCGTGTTTGTGAAATCGTTACTACAAACGGCGGACGTGTCCATGTTTTAAAAATGGGTAAAGATTTGAAAATGATGTCATGTGTATCCAGCTTAACACATCCTCTAGATATGAGGAACACACTGCACCACAGACTGTAGACAAAGACCAGGTTTTAGGTTTTAGGTGGTTTAAGGAGCACTCGTTTTCTGGGGCATGACCTTTGACCTGACCAGACCTCATTTAATGACCAACATGTCCATGGACAGTTTGCCAAGGTGAAATAATGACTGCTGCTTCGGATCGAGAAACAATGATACTTGTACTGTTTCCTGCAGAAATCGACACAAAGAGGTGTGAAGGAATCATGACGGAGATCCCAGATTGGCTGTTTTATTGATGACATCAGCTGCAGGTCGGGTGAATTCAGCCCTCTGCATGTAGAGGATTGGTGGAGAGGACCTCCAGTGAAAGCAGCAAACTTTTAATCAAAGCTTCAGGAAGAGTTGTAGCTCATGTAACAACCAGGCGGAAAGTCCAAAAGGTGATTTCTTTCATCATTTGTCAGCCTGTCAAAAACACTTTGAGTTACAGCCGCAGTGTCAGACCACTTCCTCGCTCACTGAAGATAAATGTGGAAAAGAAACTTGGAGGAGAGATGTTGGAGTGTGTTTGCGTCCTCTCAGAGTGATTGGCAGGAGGTTTATTACTAATCTGAGCAACCATTAGAGAGTCTGTCTCCTTCATCAGCAGCGCCATATTAAACTGATTAAACTGAACACGCGTAGGAAGACGAGTGTGGACGGACCAGTGTGTGGACGGATTAGTGTGTGGACAGATGAGTGTGTGGACATACGAGTGTGAGGACGGACGAGTGTGTGGACAGAAGAGTGTGTGGACAGATGAGTCTGTGGACAGACGAGTGTGTGGACAGAAGAGTGTGTGGACATACGAGTGTGAGGACGGACGAGTGTGTGGACAGACTAGTGTGTGGACATACGAGTGTGAGGACGGACGAGTCTGTGGACGGATTAGTGTGTGGATGATTAGTGTGAGGACAGACGAGTGTGAGGACGGACGAGTGTGGACAGACGAGTGTGTGGACAGACGAGTCTGTGGACAGACGAGTGTGTGGACAGAAGAGTGTGTGGACATACGAGTGTGAGGACGGACGAGTCTGTGGACAGAAGAGTGTGTGGACATACGAGTGTGTGGACAGACGAGTGTGTGGACAGACGAGTGTGAGGACAGAAGAGTGTGTGGACAGACGAGTCTGTGGACAGACGATTGTGTGGACAGAAGAGTGTGTGGACAGAAGAGTGTGTGGACGGATTAGTGTGTGGATGGATTAGTCTGAGGACAGACGAGTGTGAGGACAGACTAGTGTGAGGACATACGAGTGTGAGGACGGACGAGTGTGGACATACGAGTGTGTGGACAGACGAGTGTGGACAGACGAGTGTGAGGACAGATGAGTGTGTGGACAGACGAGTGTGTGGACAGACGAGGGTGAGGACAGACGAGTGTGTGGACAGATGAGTGTGTGGACAGAAGAGTGTGTGGACGGATTAGTGTGAGGACAGACGAGTGTGAGGACAGACGAGTGTGAGGACAGACTAGTGTGAGGACATACGAGTGTGAGGACGGACGAGTGTGGACAGACGAGTGTGAGGACAGACAAGTGTGTGGACAGACGAGTGTGAGGACAGACGAGTGTGTGGACAGACGAGTGTGAGGACAGACGAGTGTGTGGACAGATGAGTGTGTGGACAGACAAGTGTGAGGACAGACGAGGGTGAGGACAGAAGAATGTGTGGATGGATTAGTGTGTGGACAGACGAGTGTGTGGACAGACGAGTGTGAGGACAGACGAGTGTGTGGACAGACGAGTGTGAGGACAGACGAATGTGGACAGACGAGTGTGAGGACAGACGAGTGTGTGGACAGACGAGTGTGAGGACAGACGAGTGCACTGCACACTCTCAGTGTTTTGTGTCTCCGTGCTGATCAGTGCGTCTTAGAGTTTCAGATGAAAGTATGAAACTGTTTTTTTTATTCATAAGGGATTATTTCCCAAAACGAAACCTGAAGATATTCCTGATCGTTTTCTTCTTCCTCCTGCGTCTCCCCGCTGGAGCCTTTTGGCTCAGGTTTCAGATTCGGCCTCTTGTGGCTCCTCCGGGCTTCCGTCCAAAGTGTGATTCAGGCTCTTTGCTGCTTACAGTAATCACACCTTTGACACGATAAAGACTTATTGTGCCGACGTCAGTGTGTTCTGTTTGTACTCAGTGTAATTAAGTCTATTGATTTACATTTTCAAGATTCATTTCCAGTTTGTATATGTTTGGGAGATGCCAGAAGCATCTTTAAATCTAAAAAGTTTTCGCCCCACTTTAATCCCCTTGGCCCGGTTTGTCGAAACGTTTAATCCAGATAAAATGTAATATCAGATAAAAGATATAGAATTTAAAATATAAAATATTGCAAGAAAACCATTTTTTCCTGTATCGAGATCTCAAGAAAAGAACAATGATGTGACAGTCCGTGCAGATGTTATGTTGTTTTATCTGTTTCTTTTCCTGTTTTATTTTGTTACTCAGAGAGAGAGAGAGAGGGATTGTCCATGATGGATGTCAACTTCGCTAACATCCTCCTCTCACCCACCTCCTCTACCGAGTCCAGAGGACAGTCCAGGCCCGAACTGGAACCTCCTTTTCAGTCACATCATGCCCATCTCTGCGCTCCCTCCTCCCCAGAGCACAAAAATGCAGACGCCACCACAGTGTCATAAAATGTCCGTTACAGAGTCCTGCACACTCCAGAGGACCCGGGTCTCCTCGGCGGGTGCGGGTGACTTTGTCCCTTCTTGTACAGGACGTCTGTGCTGTGTGACCGGTCCAGTTTGTAACACGTCCCCACACTCAGAAACACAGATTTGTTCGGCCGCCGTTGTCGCTGCTCGACTCTCCTCGCACTCTGAGATTTTCTCTGCATCTGAAAGGTCAGCTGTGTCCCTGCAGGCTCTTAACCGTCTCACCTCCAGAAGCTTCTCTTCACAAATCAGCATTTTGTGTTTTCCTGCTTCTTGTGGCGTCTTCATCTCTTATTCACATGTCTCATAAATATGCAGCGTGCGTCTGCCACCGGCTGCCAAAAAGCCTCTTTCTTCTGCTGCTGTAATTGGTGCTGTCCTTGTTTATCTCAGTCTCACTCTCTGTGTAAACTCTGCTGATATGTAGATCTGATGAGACGTGTTTGTTAGAAAGTGTCAGTCTAGCACCGACTGTTTCTGGGCACGCAGTCGAGTTCTGCCGTCTCACCAGAGCTTCGGTCAGGACCGTCGGCGCCCCCGGGTTAACGTCCCAGAGCGACACGTTCACACCTACGAGCACATGAGAGGCGCTAACCTGTCTGTGAATGGACTGTGAGAGGAAACCAGAGCACCTGAGGACAAAGGGTATGACACATTTAATCATTTTTCATCGCCTTCACTTAATAAAAACATCCCTGACTGGACCGTTGTCTCTGAAATGATATAAAGTCCCTGTAACAAATGACTCATGCCTGTTTCTTCACCTGACATCTCAGTGGAACGTTCAAACCCGAGATAATTAACCCAAGTGGGAATCTCCCTCCAACGGTGTTTCATCCGATTAGTCCCAGGACACCTCGAGAAGGTCGGAGAGTGATCACCATCGTCCCAGAGTCTCCCCCCCCCCCCCTCCATGTCGGCTCTCGCCTTCTAATTGTGTTTCAGCAGGCGTTGGTGATTCAGGAAAAAAAAGCTGGCGCCACGCGTTAGCCGTGAGGCAATCAAAGAAATGATCGGCTAAAGTCCTGTGACAGTTTGACTTTCAGTTGATCCACATTTCAGTCAGAAAACTCACGTCTGCATTTGTTTAAAACATGTATCGCAGCAGCAGAACGTAGTTTGTGTTTGGCGTCGAGGCTCCGACCTCATCACTCCTCACAGTTTTATTCTACGGGCAGAAACCTGAGCAGCGATGGGATGATATCTTGACCCCTCAGTGGAAACCTGCAGGTTGGGGCGGAGGGGCGGAGGGTCGGCTGAGCGAGAGTTCAGCGCTGACTGCGAAGGAGCAGAGGCGCCTTGAAATCGACCGCCAGTCGGAAGGAGGTGCTGTCATGTGATTGTGGATAATCGCGCATGTCAGGTGTGAAATCAGAGCTGACAGTTAGGTCATTGATGTCGATAGAGTCCTGCACAATCCTCACACCTCAAGATGAGTTAGTGAGCAGGGTTAGAGGAGTTCAACAGGGGGACATAATGTCTCAAAAAAATCCGGCGACACAAGAGGCTTCAGAAATGGTCTGTTGATGCAAGAGGAGACAATCAGCACAGATGGCATCAACAAAGAAATCTTTAACTCTGAAGTAATACACATGCAAATTATTTATTAAGATTCATGAATTGGAGACCATCGACCTCGGATTAAATCCCCTTTTGTACGAGCTCTACTTTTGTTTTCCTGTGCGAGCTCCAGGAAAAGGCTGGGAGGAAGGACTGAAGAGGAGGTAGACCCGAGCATCCACTGTTTACTGTTTACTGTCACAATGAGCAGCCAGCGAGCGTTGTCATGACGACGTTGCCTTTATGGAACGCTGTCGAGAAAGGTCACGTTGGGAAAGTCTCCGAGCGGAGCGGCGGCACACACACTGTTCTTCCTCGCTCCGCTGCTCCGCTAAATGTGGTGTGCTCGGGCTAATGCGTGACGGTGATGACTGCATGGTGTCTAAAAACCTCTCCGACTTAAACAAGACGCACCATCAGAAGACTTTTGATTTCATGCATCGCGCAGCAGCAACATGCAGGAGTTTTCAAACCAGTTGCTCCTCCTTCTGTGGCGTCTGGCGGTCTCTTCTTCAGCCCCGGGTGTTTTAAATCTCCAGATAAAATGCTGCATGACAGCCCTGTTTTGTCAGATACCCTGAGGGGCAGCGTCGGAGCGATGTTCTCTGTGTTCCTCCTCCTGTCACCTCTCCTCCTCTTCCTCCCCTGACTCTCCTCTCTGCGGAGCCTCGGTCTGCTGTGAAGTCTCAGTAAATGGCAGGCTGCGGCGACGTCCCCTGTGGCCCTCTGAATGAACCGAGGGGCCTCCTGTCACACAGACTCACCGTGGTCAGACTGTGCAGGACGCTGCTGGTCTGCTGTACTGCTCCACTGGAAATACATGCATGTTGAATTACACAGACGTAACTTCACTCGTATAACAAAAAGCTAGAACCAAGAGACAGCTGCCTGCAGGCTTGGTAAACATGGATACATTGAGGTTACAGGTTTTCTCTGTTTCATGATGCAAGGGAGGTCGTCGAGGGTCTGCAGGAAAAGATGAGTGCCGGTCGGATCTTCGTTTTCCAAAATGAAAAGAAGATCTTAGGGGGTTCAAAGGTACGTTTATTTCATCAAAGGTCAGCAGTAAAGTGATTCACAAAAGATGTCAAAAGTATCGAGACCAAGAGGAAAAGAAACACGGAGCAAAGTAGAAAGAAACTATTGCGCTTTGCGAGGTCAGTGCTCTCAGAGAACGACCTGAGAAGTTAGATACAATTCTGTGGCCTTCTTCCCTCAGGCAGGTTTTTGATTCTGAGGAAGACGTAGTGTTTCCAAACGTTAATCCTCCGCTCCACGTTAAATGAGCCCTAAATGATTCTCAGTGCTCCGGTCTTTGGATTCTGCCTGAGAGAAGAAGACCACTGAATTATATTCTGAAACGAAAAGAAACACGTTATGTAAAAGAAATTAAAAATGAATTCCTTGCCGCTGAGGCGGAGGTCGGAGCAGAGCGAGCATGAAGCGGGGGTTCAGACGACGCAGTCTGGCGGTGGAGGAGGGGCGTCGGGGACGTCTGGTGGTAGTAGCGCCCCCCCCCCCCCCCCGATTACACTTAGAAGAGGTTGCATCGCAGGACGTCTTGGAGAAAGTCGCCAATCTGACAAAAAAAGTTTCTGCAGCAGTAGAAGTTTAGGAAGACAAAACCAAAGGCCTTACAGGAATTGTCAGGATCTTTATTTGCATAGAATCAAAAGACTTCTCCTGTCATGACACCAAAGAAAATCACATAAAAAAAGAAAGTGTTGATGTCTGCAGTCTGTAAAGAGAGAGAGAGAGAGCGTTAGAGAGAGGGAGAGGTCTGTCTCTGCAGCGACGTAGTGGAGCAGGTGATTTATTCCACCTGTCAGGACAGCAGATGCTCCGGCAGGATATTCCCAATTTCATCTCCAGCAGACGCCTCCTCTCGAACACGGTGACTCTCAGACTGAAGGCAGAAGGCTCAGTGACGGTTATATCAGCACCAATCAGCACTGGCTCCAAACCGGAGGAGATACAATGGAAGTCGTTTGGCTCTAACCTCTGGCTTCATCTGAATTACAGAGAAGCTGCTCCCAGAGGTATATATCGTGAATCATCATGAAGGGTCCCAGACCGGCCGAGGAGCAGCATGTAGACGGTGAAAGACTTGGTCGAAACTTGCGCTCAAAATGTAGCCACTGGAAGAACTGTAATTTTAAAGTTATGTTATAAAACGAGGGTAAAAAAATGAAGAGATGGTCTGGCTGTTTGACTTTCTTGAGCTGAGGACAGAAGAAGCTAACAGAGAGCCATCCTGCTTTCTTCTAATGGATCACCTCTCTTCTAATTTCTTTAAAATGTCGGTCATGTGCTGAACTCTGCGTGCAGGTAACTAAAGCCTGTGAAGCTGTCGGGTGACCTCAGGGGTTTTATATATATGGAGGGGTGTCTCCTCACTTGTCGACGTCTGATGAAGGGCGAGGGCCCGAAGCGTCACATGAGGGGATCACTTCTATTAAATGTCAACTGGGGCAGCTTCTGGTGTGAGGCCTCTGACAGCCCACAGTTCATTACCCGCCACTTAACGTGGATGTGTGTTTGTAAGAGACGAAGCAACATGACAGCGTTCAAGACCAACAGGGAATGCACGCTGAGAAGAAAAAGCCGGTTTGTTCTCCGCTGATGGAGCACTCGCTGCTGTCATGCAGGAGTTTGCAGGCCGCATTCCTCGTGTGCCGAACTTCAGTGCAGAGCGGACGGAGACTCTCCCAGGCGGAGGACTCTCTGGGCGTTTCACCTGCGATGACGGATGGAAGCGAAGCGGAGAGCCGTCCGTCTCTTCCTGCTGATCGATACGCGCAATAAGAGCGATCACACCTCCTCACTTTGCCCTCGGAGGGTTCCTGCGCTGGGTGCTCGGCCCGATCAATGAGCCTCGGGATGTTCCCGTGCGGCTCCTCCAGGAGTTAAGCTCACATTCCTGATTGAAAACATAAGCACTTCTTCTCTGCAGCTTTGAGGAACTGTTGGAAAATCTCGATTGGATACCGCTCTCCGCTCTGGTGAGTGAGTGAGTGACAGCTGGTATTGATCCGATGAGGCTCGAGGTGCATCAACACCTAAACCCGACAGATTGAAGCTCCACCTGCGCGCTGAGAGGAGAGCTTAAATGTACACAGCTCACACATATATGAAGCCCTGTGGTGGAGCCGGGCGGGATAACGTTACACCCAGAGAACTCAAACAGTGACATGTTCATGTGTTCTCTTTCTGCTGCGTTCTCGTGTGAACGTTCCTCCTCGCCGTCAGCTAATTGTCACATTTTAAACATGACGGACATTTTAACTCCGGCAGAATCAGGAATCAATCGGATGGCTGGTCGAGGGAATCCTCCTTATGGATCGGCGGCCTGAAACATGTTTTCATGGCTCCAATCATCATCAGATGTCTCACTGAGGAAGAAGAGACATTTTTCTTCTTCTTAAGTGAAGTCGTCTAAAGCAGAATAACTTTGTTGAAGAGTATCAGATACTCATATTGTTTCTCCTTTGATGGCGGTTTGTGAAGCATTCTGCAGATTATCAAAGAGTGAAAATACAGCTCTCTTTATCGGTACACTGAATGGACCAATCACTGCGCCCTAACGTCACTCAAAGTCCCTCTGGTCCTGGGACAGTACCTGCTCCCCTAAATGGTTCTAGGAGCTAAAAAGGAGTTCATGGTTCCTGCGGTGCAGAATCAGTAAAGAAAAAAGGCGTAGGGTTCCATCAGTTCCTGGTACTATGAAAGAAGTTCCTGCGGTCCCAAAACGCCGGGTGAGATGACCTTGACCAAACACAACAGATATATTCACTGTGATGGATTACCTAGCAGCACAGCTCTGCAGGGAGATGTCAGGATGAGGGGAGAAAAAAAAAAAAACTAAACGTGCTTTTAAAGATGCACAGCACGTGACGAGTGAGTGATTTAAGATTTAAAAACATAAAAAAACACAGATTTGTTGAGTTGAATAATTTATACACACAATTATTTCTTGTCTGATTCTTAAATTAAAGAGTTACTCAGGTAGAACAAATCTGTTTCAAAGGGTGTTGTGTGTGTTCTGCTGAATATTGAGATTAAGCAGCCTGCGTATCGATCAGGCATGAGGCCACATGCAGGCTAACGTCCATCTTTCGCATTAATCCTTTAATCTCACACCGATCGTGAGCTCATTTGAAATCAAAATCCAATCCAGCATCTGCTCCTCGTCTTCCCTCCTCCACCCTGCTCCATCATCCCTCTGACCCGAGCACGCTTTGTTCTGCTCACTTTCATCCTTCCTCTCCTCCGCCTTCATTTATTCACATCACACACAGCAGGTGGATGAGTCACACTCACACACACACACACACACACGCAGACACACACACACTCACCTGACCTTTTCACTATGATGGTCACTGAGAGCGAGACATCCTGCTCCCTGCAGTCCGGCCTCGATCAGAGTCTGTCTGCAAACAAATGACTGAGCGCACAAAACATGTTGTGTTCTTCTCTCTAGGCTGCAGCACAGTGTGGGTGTGTGTGTGTGTGTGTGCGTGTGTGTGTGTGTGTGTGTGTTTGCCTTGACTCGAAGGTTACAGTTATTAAATAAACCAGTCTGGGAGAGTGTGTTCCTCATGTGTCCTTGCTCTGTGCAGATCACCTCTCTGGGATATCTCATCACATCCCTCCTGAGCCACTCAGTCTGGGTCAAGTGTTCTGCAGATGTGTAGCAGCTTGTTCTGCATGCTGATTAAATGTTAATAAAATGAGATGTCATGCTATTTCTCTGCCTGTTGTAAAGAGATATCTGACAGCTGGAAAAGTTGGTGCAGAATGACAAGAGAAGACATGTTGTTAAAGCACCAATCAGTGAGATGTGTAGAGAGTGAAATGATAAAGTGACCTCACTATATGATCAGACATTAAGGAAACATGCTATGTTGAAGTGCTGGCTTCTCTGACAACAATGCAGCAGCCAGTATGTCCTCCTTCTAACTTTAGATTCTGCTCCTGAATGCTCTGGATTTGTTTGGACCAGAGAAGGTAGGCGGTTTTAAGGCGACCCCCACACGGCCGTTTTGGACGCCCCTCGGTTTGTCAGATATGAGAGCAGTTATCAGGTCAAACCAACAGGTGTTGCAGTGATGGAAGCGGGCAAGAGAAGTGGTTCAGATAGAAGTGATTGTACCCGACCTAAAAAGCCTCTGCATGTTTCTAATAAGCTCCACGAGCAGAAACGTGCTCAAACTAGGATCAATGTTGGAGATGATTTTTGAAAAATGGAGAGAGGTTAGAACACAGAAAGGTTTACAGACCGATGCAGAGCTGGATAAACACTGAAGCTTCAGTGTCCACCACATGGCAACCTGTGTGAGCATCGACTCTAGAGAGGAGGGGGCGGGGGGAGACAGCTCTCTACAGTGTTTAGAATTTGGACTGCAGTACCCATTTTAAACACTAGGTGTCAGAGTTACATATTGCTCCTTAAAACATTCCTTAATTTCTCAGCTGTGTCCATGTTGTTCCCACATCATGGTGTCAAAGTTTATAAAGTGACCATTTTGAAATTGGGACCATCCAAGGAGAACACGAACGCACCACTGGACGTCAAGTCTGCTGTGTAGCAAAATGTTCATGACTTCATGAGTTGTTGTTCCAACTTGGAGAAGCCTTTGAGTGAAGTTAACTGCTCAGAAACCCCCCCACCCCCCCAATTATTCAAACACTTTTTGAATGCAAAGCTTCGCCTCTGGATTAAATATGTTCTTATTTGGAGAATCCGACTTTTGTAGAGTCAGAAAAGTTACCTGAACATCCACCATGCAGGCAAAGACTACAAACTCCAAAGCAGGTTTCATACAGCTCCATATCCAATAAGAGACATTTTGTTGCAGGTAATAAAAGCCTGTGAGCTGAGCGCACCGAGTCAATAAGAGCGAGTTTACAGATGGTCTTGATCAGTAAACACAGGATATTAAATGAGTCTCCTCTGACACAGTAATGTGATAACGTATCATTACATTCAGAGCTCCTCATAGGACTGGAACACCCCCTCGTGTCACTCTGTGCTGGAGGATTCTGGGTAACAAGCTGTGTAAAGATTTATGGCACGGTTCATCTTCTCTAACGGTCGGTCTCTCGCGGCAGGACGCTTGTTGTGCACATGAGTGGACCGAAGCAGGAGAGCAGAAAGCTGTGAATGTTTCTGACACTATTATCAGGAGTGTTAATGAGGTGGAGACGCACACACACACTCACACACACACTCTGACACACACTCACAGACACTGACACACACACTCTGACACACACACACACACTCTTACACGCACACTCTGACACACACACACACACAGACAAGCACACACTCTGACACACACACACACACAGACAAGCACACACTCTGACACACACACACACACTCTCTAACACACACGCGCGCGCGCTCGCACACACACACACAGACAGACACACACACACACACACACTCTGACACACACACTCTGACACACACACACTTTCTCTGACACACACAAACTGACACTCACACACACACACACACACACACTCTGACACACACACACTCTCTCTGACACACACAAACTGACACTCACACACACACACACACACACACACTCTGACACACGCATACTGTAGATGGCAATTTCAACTCAAGTTCTCATTGGCTGTATAGGCTGGGAACAGTCAATGGAAGGTTGTGTCAGTGGAAAGGTCGGAGTGCGGCCGCCATTTTGCCGCGGCACAGTCAAATGGTGAACCAATAGACAGTAAAATCTTTGTTTGTCGACGGTCTGACAGTTGAGTAGATTGTGGCTGCTGTGGTTCTTGGATCTAAAATACTAACCAAATGGAATGGGCGACACTGTAATGCAGAGGAAGCCACCAGCAGGCTGCTGAAACACACTACTTGATGTGAACAATGCAAAAAGTCAATCATGGTTCAGGAGTCTGGGTTGACCACTGGGGTGGCCAATCAGATTTCAAGGGTGTCCCCGATGGCTCCGCCCCTGCTCCTCATCCGCCGTGTTGTCCCATCATTACCGCTCCATGTCAGCCTCAATAGGGACCATTTCAGCTGCTGCAGTCTTGAAAGAGTTGGTGTGGAAACTCCGACCGAAGGCAGAAGAGATTCAAACAATACAAAGTTTGACCGTCCACACAGGTGGTGCATCTCAACTTGTCTCCTGCACCCCTGGCTGTTCCCTTCAGGACTGAGAGGGACAATGAAGGAACCATCCTGCAACACAAAAGATAAACCAGCTGTTCAGTTTCCATGATGTTCCATTTTACGGATCATTTAGCGACATCGCGTCACGCTATAACAGGCTTCTTATGCGCCCGTTAATGTGACTGCTCGGTGCTCTAAACCTAAATGTTACAATCTGCATTCAAACTTCAAAGTCGGATGAAAATGTCATTTTCTCTCCTCGTGTGCGCCGTCACTTTCTGCAGGAGAAGGTGTGAGTGTGCGTGTTTGGACTTAAGAAGAAGAAGAAGCTTTGATGGATCCTTTAATTGAACCGAGCTGCTCAGTTAGCATTCAGACACGCTGTTGTTTATGCAAATACATCTAATCTGTGTTCCTCAGTTTCCATTAGCTCCCTGCTCGTCCTCCTGAGTGTGCTGTGGAGGGAGAAGTGGGACAGCTTGATGAGGTCTGACCTTCTGTAACACTGCAGAGAAACACGACTTTAGACAACAACACTCAGCAGCGTAACAAGCAGCGAGAGCCTCCTCATAATAATCCTGCCGTTTAATTAGATCGTTTCCTGTTTGGACAGAATGCACGGTGGACGGACGAAGTTAGACACGAGGAAATTCAGACATCCAAGTTGAAGGAGCAGCAGTGAGAGCGGCAGGGAGCCGTTATTGATTCGTCCAGCAGACGCATCGAGCTCCAGTTTGGCACCGGGTGAGCAATCATGCAGCAGCACAATGTATTTTCCTGCAGGCAGACATTATCACCTCTCCTGTGTCCAGCGGTACAGCCGGCGCACTAATGCATCGATCACATTATGGATCATTGTAATGAATCGTCTCTCAGGGACGCCGCCGCCACCGCAGACAAATGGCAATGGTTAAAGTAATGATAGGGAACATTTTACACAAGTTAAATAAATGTGTGTTTGCTGCTTTATGTTTCACAATCATTTCAAGATCCTGTTTTAACCTCCGGTGTGAGGATGAAGGAGATCCAACCAATCAGCATCAGCGTTATTGCTCATTATTGCATGTCTGCACGTGCTAGTCATGTGATGTGGTTTTAAAATGCCTCTAACAGACACAGAGATGGACACACGCATTACAACATGACATTACTGTAGAAGCCATTTTAATCCATTTGAAGAGTTGTGTTCTCAGTTAAAGCTTCTAAAACTCCAAGTAAACTGAGCACGCTTCATGATCCCGTAAAGCCATTCATGTGTTGTATTATGACGTTATATACAGAGGTAACCGTGCTCAGGCCCGGTTAGTCCTGGAGCAGTGTGAGCGCAGGCCAGCGGGGGAATGGGGAGGGGGGACAATCATGCTTCAGCAGGGTACGGGACAACTGGGCCGCGTGTGAGTGTGTCCTTAAGGCCCTGACACACCAAGCAGACGCCTTTTGTCTTGGCCAAAAGGTTGCACTAGAACACACCGCAAAGACTGCAGCCGACGACCAACCACCACGTACGTTCTGCACATGTGTGAGAGGAAATAACTCTCCATGCCAGCAGGGGGCGGTAGTCTGTAATGGTCATTCCAAAAAGGGAGGACGAGGAAGAAGGAAGAATGCGGATAAATAAACCGTTGTTGTGATACGAGAAGACAATTTTCTCCCCGCTGTCGCTCAACACTCGTAATATAGGAACTTCTAATGGAGAATAATGTCTGATAAAAAGTTAAAAATTGCGCTGGCAGCACTTGGTCTTTTATTTGTGGAACAAGAATAGAAGAAGCGCTTCCGTATTTCATCTGGTGCACTGGCTCTCCTGTTTCGCTGAACAGCCAAACAGAGAGATTCCTACCCCCAACCGCAACGTTCAACATGTGGAATTGGCCAAAAAAAGGCCAACTGGGGCCGACGGGTAGTGACAGAGCTGGACACACCGCAAAAACTAGGTCGACAACCGCACACCGACCGCCAACGGTCTCCTTGGTGTGTCAGAGCCTTTAACCACTGTTTGTACTACTTCATACAGGCCGAGTGATGCAAATATAAACTTCAGTGCAATGAAAGAACAGAGAGAACGTAGAAACAGGACGTAAAGATTAGAGAAATATAATGTTGTAGCTGATGGTCTACTTTGAATGTTTGAATCCTCCGTATAAAGACAATTCTCATGATGAGGTTTTCAGCCCTTTGAATGAATTCATAGTGAAACAGAAACACATTCCCCTTCAGCGCTGCGGAGAGTATTTATATCTGAAAACCTGCATCGTTCTCCAGAGACGAGGAGCTTGCTGTAAGTCAGCATCCAAACAAGACTTGATCCGACCTAAAGCTGAGCCTGCAGCAGATAGAGTGTGAGGGGTGTGAGGGGGGTTTCTTCACCCCGATCTTTAAAGAGATAAATGAGAGGTTTAGAAGAGGCCTGATTGGAGACTCTGGAGACGTCCGTCTGCAGAGCGTTCTGCAGCTTAATGCTCCTTAGAAAGAAACACGAGCGGGCATTCAGGAGGAAAGAAAACTCCACTCAATCAATAGTTATCAGTGTGTAATCTCAATGTGGTGGAGGATCAGCATCACCATCACAGGGTGTATTAATATGTGATTGGTTCACTTCATGTGTTCACTGGGGTTAGGGTTCACTTTGTCACATGTGGAAGCTTCATTGCTCCGATCTGTTGATTAGTGAGATTTGAATTTGGGCATTTTAGTTTGAGAAGATACTGAACAGCCGAGTCGGTCTGAATGATTACAACAGGGCGAGTTTTGTTTTACAGTTTTTTGACATTCAGAGTTTTAGAATTTTTCAAGCATCCATCAGGTTCAGTTTCTGCCCCAGACCAACAGGAGGGTCCAGGATGGGAGATAAACATTCCCCAACAACCTGGACTGTTCTCTAAACCTCCTACTATCCTCATAGTCCGTACTGATTCAGAAAAGATCTACAGTCTGCATCAGACCAGTCTCATTCTTGTACTGTTTCCCACAATGCAAAGTGGAAGGGATAAAATATGCTACACGGTTGACATCAGCTGGTGCTTCTGTTTACTTTCTCATTCCAAGACCGGGACCAGCTTAGCCGGGCCGGGCGTACTGCAGAATAACCACCGGCTGGAGGTCAGTTTACAGACTATCTGTCCAACATACTGTGATATGTAGTGCACAGCATGTACAGCAGACTGCGTTCAACAGTAGTCTGTAGTAGGTTCAGTGTTGTTGCTGACCCCTGATAGAGAGCGATGTGTATCGTGTCTTTAGTGGGAACCACAGATATTAAAACGCTCTGTAAAGAGGTCAAGTTTGGTAACTTGAAGAAAAGTCTCCCCTGATGTGAGAGGTTGTTAAACTTTCTAAAAACTTAATAAAACCTGTGGAAGGATTCAGTTTTATACCCGTCTCCAAACACGACTTTAATTTCATCCTCTTTTATTGAAACTATAATTTGAATTGATCAGCTGTGATTTCAGCTTTGATCGGGAGTCATCAGCCTGAAGCTTTGCCGACTTCTCATATCCGTAACCTGCTTAAACCCTGGAACAAAGGTCACTTTATCTCCAGGGTTTAACCCTGTCAGCTGTGATGTTTGATGAGGTAAATGGAGCTCACCTGTGAAGTCTGTCCCAGTTACAGACACAGCGTTTGATTTGAATCGCCCCGCTTAGATCTTCTTTGTTTTCTGCTCCTCTAAAGTGTCCTCCTGCTCTCCGCCGCCTGCTCCAATAAGCTCTCATTAATCTTCCTCACAGCCTTCCTTAAAGCTGCCACCGCTCCTCTACCGCTCTGAAACCTCCTTCAATACCCTCAATTTAAAGAATATTATCTTGTTTTTTGTGTAAACCACATGAAGTCTCTCTTTGACATATTCCCTTTTTAAATTCATTACCATCAGTGCAGTGTGGGGATCTTTTGTCTGATTTGATCCTGCAGTTAAAAGCAGGATTTCCATGAAAATATAGATGTGTGTTGATTATTTTTGGGACCCCTGGAGGCTAAAACGATCCCTTACCCACTGTGGTTCAGATATTCCTGATGCGAGATATTCCCCTAAGCTCAGAGGTTAAATAAGGAGCGTTGCATAAAACCTCTGCGGCTGTCTTCTTGAATTAAAGTTCAAATGGTACTCCAACCAGTAGGGACACTTTGGAGAACTGCAGGGGGGGGTTATTTTTAGTTACCCCAAAAATGCATGCATCTTTTCTTAAAGAATACAAGCATACGTTTAGTAAAACATAAAATACATTTCCACTAGCAGCTCACAGACGAAGCCTGATTTGACATGATAATAATCAGTGGCGTTTCTATGTGTGAAAAATTGGTGGGGCACAACCTCTTACTAAAACTACAGTACTCTCACTACTGATGTGATTTATTTATTTTTCTTTACATGTCAAGGGGTCATTCTTGGTTTAACAAAATACTATGCAGAGTGGCTTCTTACACGCACACACACACACACTCGCAAAGAGAGAGTGGGAGAGAGAGAGTTAGTGTTCCTCCTACTGTCACAAGCCTAAATTAAACATGAAATATCCCATCCTCATAAACCAATACAACTGAGCTGAGAAAAAACGAACTAATAGGACCATAAAAGCCAACAGCAACAGAGTGCAAAACCACCAAAGGCCCCAAGGAAGCACGCAGAAATCTTTTTAGGGATACAGATCCTCTCTATGACAACAATCCTTAGATAAGCCCGCACTGACACGTCACCCTCTCTACATCAATCAGTCCATCAAAAATGAACAATTCACATACAAGCTCTGGAAGGCAGTTTGATAAAATATCCTCTCAGAAAGAGGAATGAGATCTTTGAAGCCTGTCCTCCACCAGGTACCATCTCAGCAGAATAGTAGACACGGAAAACAGAAGAGCGCCGTCTTCTTGATTCTAACCGTTATCCACTTTTTCTTCGACTTTAAATCCGCGGTTTGTTTTACCGGCAGTTTGGGTGATGATCCCTCGGCTGGTGGGCGCCAGTGTGCTTTAACTCCAACATCTCTTGCAAATTCATGGTTTCAAACCCTGCTGGAGTAAGAAATCCACTTCATTCATTTTTACAACTTCGTTAGCTTTCAAAACCTCCCGCTTCCTGCCGACTAATTCATTGCTACAGTCACAGACAGACAGCCAGTCACCCGAATAATATCAGCCAATCAACTCTAAAATAATGCATGACGTTTCAGTGGGGCTGCGAGCTGTGAGCCCTACTTGCATTTTTTTCCCCCTGATTTACATTACATACACTAACACTCTGAACATGCGTATTAGCACTTTCCCCCGTACACATTGCACTGTGACAGAGGGGCCCCTCCGACCAGCATAGTTCTACTGCAGACACAAACCGGAGAAGAAGGCAAATAAACATGAACTAAAATCGTATTTGAACTTTATTTTTAGTAATGTGTGCCCCACCTGCCCCTAATGACCAGTCGCCACTGATAATAATAAATGCAAAGGAGAGATCGGTGAACATGTCAGTAGGATTCATAAGGTTGTGTTTGTCGACTTTTTACCAGTTGTGGATTCATCCTTTAGAAGAAAATAGTCCCCCAATAAAGCGCCTTCCTCCTGTCTGATCAAATCGAAGCTGCAGAGTCTCGTTTCATCAGATTTATGTCTCCAGTTGGAACCAATGGGCTGCCGCCTGAGCGCCGCACCTTGTTTGTTTTTTTGTGGTTTAAATCAAGGAGAGGTTCGTTTCACCAGAGAAGGATAACCAGAAGAGACGTTTGTTTTAGCAGACACCGGTGAGCCAATCAGAGTTCAGTATTTGTGATCCAGACAGAATCTATCCATCAGAGTTTGGTGTGAATGTCAGAGCAAAGTGACCCCTGCTCCGCCCCGGTGAATGGTGGTCCTGTGTGTGTGTGTGTGTGTGTGTGTGTGTGTGTGTGTGTGTGTGTGTGTGTGTGTATGTGTGTGTGTGTGTGTGTGTGTGTGTGTGTGTGTGTGTGTGTGTGTGTGTGTGTGTGTGTGTGTGTGTGTGTGTGTGTGTATGTGCGTGTGTGTCTTCTGTTCTTCATGAAGAGCGAGGTGTGTGTTCAGTGGAAACGACAGGCTGAGTGAAAACAGAGGTTAGTGGAGAGGTTTCTGTTGGAGCGGGTCGTCCTTCAGGTCAAGCTGAGCGCTCTCTCTCGCTCTCTCTCTCCCAGTGATCCCACCGGCTCACATCACAGCTCGTTCATTTGATTACACTCGAGTACTCATAATGCATGAGTAATTGAATTTTATGGAACATCAAATGAAGGCTAATGATATAGAGGAGCAGCTGCTTTAAGCCACCAGCAGACATTCAGAGACTTACTGGTGTGAATCTGAATGTTAAAAGATTGAGATTTCATTTTCAAAGGCTGGCTGCTTTTAAATCACCTCTGCTGTGTGAGCACACGACGACTATTAGCACAAACGCATTTCCTCAGTATGCCCATTCTCAACGCCTCATCTTTGCTGCTTCTTTGCTTCAGCAGGCAGCAACTTCCTATATTTAAATCCATGTTGTTATTTATTAGCAGGGAGAAAACTCACATTATCAACGTTTCTGTAAAAGTCCCAGTGAGCAAGCCG
The DNA here is from genome assembly GCF_963584025.1 of Labrus mixtus. Classification (NCBI taxonomy): domain Eukaryota; kingdom Metazoa; phylum Chordata; class Actinopteri; order Labriformes; family Labridae; genus Labrus; species Labrus mixtus. The sequence goes on along the minus strand of NC_083633.1, from coordinate 8,898,234 downwards.
TCGGCTAATGTTCAAGATTACAAGTCAACCAGAAAATGTTTCTTTGACCCACTGTAAGGCTTTGAAGGTGAATCGACCTTATAGGAAGTCTTCGGATTTGTTACAGCTGCTGAAAAACCCTCAAAACAGACACTATGTCCATTAGAGTCTGTCTCCTGCAGTGAGTCAGTCCCCATAGAGCCCCATGTTAAAATGTCCAACTTTGCAGCTGCAGTTCCTCCAGTGTCCACTAGAGTCTGTCTCCCGCAGTGAGTCAGTCCCCATAGAGCCCCATGTTAAAATAAACATGTTTACATCCTGGTATAAAAACAGTTTGGGTCTCTAGAGCTCATTTCTTTCTTCCACTGTACGGGCTGAATGTTTATACAATTCACCTGTTTACATTATATTAAGGCTTAAAGTGATGTAGAATTAGGGTGCGTGGCCTCTTTGAGTGACAGGTGGGAGCTGCTCGCTGTCTGTTTGAAGTCATTCATAGAATTTGGCATCTTTAGGAATTCATGGTCTTGTGATAAAAATAGTCACTAAAACAAACAGGAAAAAAGACGAATACGGCCAAAATGCTTCCCTCAAGGCTTCATAGTTCACAAACCTTTGGGTCAGCGGTGGTTACGTCCATTTCTCATAAGAAGCCTTTTTTTCAACCACACTTTTATGAGTTTCTGGCTACAAAGGATTTATATCGAGGACTTGTTGACGTTGCATGAAAGGAAGTTAAACCTGAAGGGGATCAAAGAGTTTAAAAATACAAATTGAAATGAAATACAGCTTTAAAACATCAGGAGAAATTAATTCTTAGTGCAGCTCTAATGGTTTTAACATTTTCTAAGCCACTACATGAATCAAATGTTGCAGAAGTTTCCCATGAAATCCTTCCTGTAGCTTTAAGTGAAAGAGCTGAGCTTTAACACGTTTACTAATCATCACTGTTGGCCTATTGAAACAAATGATTGGTTGCTCCTTTGTTGTAATATTCTGTAATTTGAAACGTGATGTCGTAGAGTTTTTAATGAGGATGAGAATAAATATTTAATGTTAATCAGTGTAATTTGTGTTGAGTTAAAAACCTCCTGCTGAGTCTTTGATAAAAACGCTGAGAGAACATTTACTAACCGTGCTCGTGGAGTCATTCATTATGTTTTTAGAAAAAAGAAATGAATGAAAAGAGGTGAAAATAAAGGCTCAAAAACCAAAATAATACAAGCTGCAGGGTGATGTTACCAGATCTCTGATATTAAGTGTGCATGGTTATAAAGCGTGCAGGATGTTACATCCGTGGTTATAAAGCGTGCAGATCATTGGTGGTTATAAAGAGTGCAGATCGATCGCGGTTATAAAGCGTGCAGGTCGTCCGTGGTTATAAAGCGTGCAGATCGACCGTGGTTATAAAGCATGCAGAATGTTACGTCCATGGTTATAAAGCGTGCAGATCGATCGCGGTTATAAAGCGTGCAGGTCGTCCGTGGTTATAAAGCGTGCAGATCGACCGTGGTTATAAAGCGTGCAGATCGACCGTGGTTATAAAGCGTGCAGATCGATCGTGGTTATAAAGCGTGCAGATCGATCGTGGTTATAAAGCGTGCAGATCGATCGTGGTTATAAAGCGTGCAGAATGTTACGTCCGTGGTTATAAAGCGTACAGATTGTGATTTTCATGGTTTTAAAATGTTTGTGGTCATCAATGCATTGTATTAATGTTCAGCAGACGGTGGCGTCTTCATCAGCAGAGCGGCGTGCTGTGCAGAGCAGCAGCAGAGCTCGGTCGCTGATGATGATACACGCTGGATGTGTGTCTGATTAGAATCACCTCAGGTTCTCGCGGTGAAGCATCCATGTGGAAGTTCTCCATCTGCTCCAATTACTCTCCGTAAGCTTTAAGAAGTGCTCATAAGAGAATCCTCTTTAATCTACTGCTGAACCCGACTCGAGTCACCGGAGAAACTCGCCTCTGGAACAGATACTGAGACGGCTTTTGTCTTCAGAGGAAAGGGAAAATACTAATCCTGGCTGTCTAATTTCCAGCATGCACCACATATCCATCACCCTATCTAAGTGTATTTTCTCTGGGTGCTTGTTAAAGAGCTTCAAAATGTGCCGTTACACATTCCCCGCTTTGCACAGTGAAGGTAGTGATATACAACATTTTGCTTGACCTCTAAAATATATTTTACATTTTGATTCTGTGATAAGTACTGAAACTACTTAGTTAAAATGAGAGAAAATGTCCTGGTTTGGGTTAAAACATGGATACATGTAAGATAACAGAACTCATTCAGCTAAGGCCGGGCAAACACAAAACCATTTTTTAAAATCTTAAACGATTTTGAAAACGTGAGAGCGCCCACACATGACATCAGATCAGATTACCAGTGCAGTTCTTCTAGTGTGTGGAGAGCAACGAGGCGACTAATTCTACATTGCAGACGTGTCTATGCACAAACTATCACCTTTAGACTTTACATGAATGTTGCTAACATTCATTATTATTATTTTTTTTTTAAGATTTATTTTTGGGCTTTTTGTGCCTTTAATGGAGAGATAGGACAGTGGATAGAGTCGGAAATCAGGGAGAGAGAGAGAGAGAGAGAGTGGGGAATGACATGCGGGAAAGGAGCCTCATGTGGGGATCAAACCTGGGCCGCCTGCTTCGAGGACCACAGCCTCCACACATTGGGCGCGGGCACTAACCACTGCGCCACCAGTGCCCCACTAACATTAATTATTTATGTAAAAAAACGTACATTGCATAACTGCCGAACCCCCTCAGGTGAGCTCCTCTCTCACAATAAGACCTTCAATGTATATTTTTACTTCATATATTCAGATCAGAGAAGGCGTACACTTCTTTATTTTACAACTACTTTCATTTTCTCTTTAACTTTTGCACCTTTGTGTTCCTGACATATACAAGAGGTCCAAATCCAGACCTGAACGAACCCAAAGAGCACGGCGAGGACTCAGACTGTCCAGTTAGTTTGTGTGTTGATTCAAAACAACTGTTTTACATATAAATGACATGAGAAGATAACTGTGTGGTGGGTAACAAGCTAAAGCATGACATTTGAAATCAGAAGATTGCGAGAGTGTTGTGACTCTTTCATTTTGTTTAATGAATAACATTTTCCATCCTGACTGATCGACAGTGCGTCCAGGGCTGGTAAACTCATTTCAAAGATTGTGTTCGGCTTAGAAGAGGAAAATCGTCTTTGATCTCCATCCTCGTGATGTTTTCTCAGCTGTCAAAGAAGAACCGTCTGTAGCTGAGCTATGTTACCGAGTTTACACATCCAATCATTCATCAAAAACCTTTTCCATGTTAACTTCACAATGAAAACATTTGATAGACTTTGATGGACCAACTCCACCCTAACTGGAACAACAACAGGCATCATACAACCTTTAAAACACCAAAATCATCTTCCATCCTAAGAGCTCAGAATCTCAGCAGCTGTGGGTTCTGGTGGTCGAGGCCAGCCGGAGGTGTTTTCAGAAGACATTTCCTCACTGAGGAGGGGGGGTCACAACGCTTCACTGAGATGTGCACAATTACATTGAGCTTCGGGGCCGTCTTGTCATGAGGAAGCCTTTTTCTCTCAGGCTCATCATCAGACCGCCTGAGCCGAGTTCAGATCAGAGACACGGGAGAGGAAGCAGACCGAGAAGTAGCGAAAAAGCAGACTCTGTAATGTGTGGTTGAGGATTCTGTTTGACCTTTGTTACCCTCGACTGTCTGTCTGCTAATGAAGAGAGCGATAATAATCCTCAAGATTAGTTTCTACTTTATGGACCGTGTCTGTCTCACTCGGAGGAGGGCAGAGTTGCTGTAAATGTGGCAGTATACTTTTATTTCCCATTAGTCCAGACGTCTCCTCCCCCGCATCATTCTGTTACTGGAGGACCCCAAAGTGTTCTCAGGATGATTGTAAATCCTCTCAAGGTCTGTCAAATTGGCTGAATGGCACTTTCTACTTTTTTCAAGTACTCTCAGTTGTGTTCAGTTCGTGGCTTTAGATTGGCCACTCAAGGACATCCACAGAGTTTTGTCTTAGTTCAGGGTCGTTGTCATGTTGGAAGGTCTGCTCAGGCTGAAGTCCAGGTCTTCACTGAGGAAAGTCTTTACCCTGCTCCTGACTAGTTCCTGCTGCATAGAAGGATTAACCACAGCATGAAACAGATTCCACTATTTCTCCAGAGCAGAAACAGTTAAATGTTGGGTTTTATCCAATCACAGAGGCCGCTCTCAATGAGAATGATGGAGTAAGGGTGACTGAAAAGTATGATTTCGAATTTTGACATAATTGCATTTCGAACCATCCAGTAAGACAAGACATAGTCATCAGAGACATTGCTAAGATATTTTCAGCAACTTAGCTTTTAAGCTCACCAGGTCTCAAAGGAAGGTAAATCTGAGTGTCGTCAGCATAACGACGAATAAAGATGTTTGGATGCTTGTGTATCTAACTGAGGGGAGGCTGGTTATCAGAAGAAATGGTCTTCATCATGTTGGAAGGTCTACCCGAGTTACTGCTGCTGCAAAACTGTTGTGATGATATTGGAGAGGTCATAAGAGGTGACATCTCTCCTCCTGGACTGATCAATGTGATTTCTGGGTTTTCGTTCCTGAATAAATGTTTTTTATTACCATTTGACATTTGACATCGCTGAGAAAACCTGCATGGTGTTTGGGTCACCAGTTACTGTAGGAAGGTAAGTCTGAGTGTCGTCAGCGTAGTGATGAATACACACGTTTCGATGCTGGTGGATCTGGGCGAGGGGAGGCTGGTTAACAGAAGAATGTGGTCAAAAACTCCACACACCAGAAGCTGCTCCAATAAACATGTAATGGGACTTATCACCACATGTAACGTTTCGGGCCCTATAGCCCAAACGTTACTTAGTACAGTACTGGTGTTACAGTTATATTTTTCAGGGCTGTAACACGACTGCAGCTGCTGTAACCGTGTAAAAGGATTCATAAAGTCTCTTGATTGGAGCATGGACTCATTCATTCAAACTCTTTTTGAGATAGACTGAAAACTAATCCAACATTAAAGTAGTGATGTGGTCTGAACACATGACAGTTATTTGTTAGATAAATGAGTTCTGAGTCACGTTCATTCATTATTGATCGCACAGCTCAGATTAAAGTGAAGTTCAATGACAGTGATATCTGCTTTAAAAGAGAGTTTTAAATTCTTCCAAAAGAAAAGAACACAGGCGATCAGCTCTTCACTGTTCTCACACTGGGCGCCTCATTCTGTCTGTGCTACAAAAATATTTTTTAAATGGCAGAATGAACAGACTGGTTGATGTCTTGATTTCTCTGCGGTGCTCATTGTAGGTCAGGACCTTCTCCTAGGTCTCAGACATCCCTCAGACAGGAACAGTCTGCTCCTTTATTCTACATGTCTTACACTTTGTCAAACACACCTTCATCCCACTGCACTTTCCTTCACCCTCTCCGCTTTTTTTTTATTAATGCATCACTAGCACACACCTTTCCTGGTCCGCATGGTGCTCCACGCCGACTCCTTCACCTCCTCTCTCATCACATATTCCATCCGCAGAGCTTGCTGTGCTGTTCTGGCCCTCAGGCATTGCTTCTCCTGCATGATTTATCGTCGTCCCTGGCTGCTCTGAACACTGCCGTTCTCGCTCCTCGTTCTCCCCCCCCCCCCCCCCCCTCCCCTCCCAGCTTCTGATGAGAGGAAGAAGTAAACTTCCACCTCTGGGACGTCATTGTTCAGTTTGCTGAGATGTTAAAACAGCTCGCTGTTTACTCGGCTGACGTGAAGGACATGAACAGCGTCTCTGATGAGGTTCACTGTTTGTTTTCTAATTAACTTGTCATTTCAACTCAAAAGTTTTGTTTAGTAAAAGTTAAAAATAATGAAAAGCTCAGCGCAGAGACAACCGAATATTTCCCATGGATTGAGAATATCTCTGAGCAGTCCTGCTGAGAGTTGGTATCTAAAGTTAGGCTTCATGAGAAAATAGCATAATGTGCCCAGGGAAGGAAGACAAATTAATTAGAGGAGCACCAAACCAGCTCGATAGCTCGGCTTGCCAGCATGTTTTAATCACTAACGGTATAATGAGGAGGGGGCACAGTGAGGCATGTGAGGGTGCTGCAGTAATAAGGGATCACTCTGAAGATACGTCCTTGGATAAGATCTGTTGGTATGTCATAGAAGTTCATACTGAACCGCCAACAGAGCCGGAACAACAGGGTTCCCTTTACGTACTGTTGGAATACTGCAGCTCAGTCAGAGGCCCAAAGCGTCAAAATGTGATGCCGAGGGTTCATCTGAAGAGTCTTTAATGGACACTGATCTCCAGCTTGTTGTTCAGAATTATTTGATGGGATGGGAGCACAGAAGTCAATATGGGTTGGAAGACTGGATGACGGATTGGTCCAGAGAAACCTGGGACTTTATTCCAGGAGGCTTTGTTTTGATTTCTTTTCATATTTGGCTTTTTAGGATAATTAAAGAGGTTGTTCCTTTATGATGACATCTCTGCAGAGTGGTGGTTCAGGGTCATGATTAAGTCAAACAAGAAGTAAGACTTAAATGAAGTACACTAGACTCAGGTTCAATATTTGTCTTTTTCCTTCTGTGCTGCTGTGGTGGTTTCTCACCCGTGTTTTCAGGGGCTGGGTGGAGCTTCTTTCTGCTTGAGCTCCAGGTACACACACACCTGCAACTCATCTCCCCCTCATCAGTGGCTGCTTCACACCGTGGTCTTCCATGCTGCCAGATTGTTTCCGCTCTAGTTGGCTCTACTCTAGTGACTTCTTCATTGTGTGATCTTTTTTGCAACTCTTTTGAGATTTAGCCTTTGACTAATTTGCTTTTTTGTTTTTTGCCTTCCACCTCCTGCCAGCCACACCACTCAGCCTCTCTCCACCTTGTTGGTTGTTGGTTCTGGAGAAAGTTTGACGTGATGTTGTCAAAAGAAAAGCTCAGGAGAACTCATTAGCAGTCCTGCAGCAGGACCAAGCATGTTGAACCATTTTAAGGACGTTTGGCCGGAACTTGTCAAGACATTTTATTCCATAAGTCTTAAAGGAGATCAAAGAATGTAACTCAACATGTTCACCGAGCAGAGTGGAGGACTGCAGAGCAGTGCAGCAGTAATTAACACAGAGTCAGCTCATCCTGAGAGAGTAAATGAAACCAACGAGAGATGAATGAACACACCAGAGCTGCGGCGTGACACACCAACGCCAGCTGGAAGATTTCTGGAAGAGAATTCCTCCTTTGGCACCGAGCCGCCTCCAACAAAGCAGTCTGGCAGAACGCAGGATTAATAACAATCCGGAGAAGTGGGTGGTGGGTCACAAAGGATTTCAGCGCTCAGCACTTCCTATAAATGTTCTCCTTTTGTCTTAGAGAGACTAATCTCCTCATGGCACCATTTGTTCCTTCTGCTGCCAGCGTTCAACCTCGTCTCGGTGATAACACGACGGAGCTTTAGCCACAGGCTTGAACCAACATGTTCAGCTCACTGGGTTGTGTCATTACAATTTCACTTTAAACACATTTTAATGGCGGAGCTTCAAATATGAAATAAACAAGCTTTCATGTCATTAGGTTGGAGAGTAATTACACCAACCTTTTATCAGTCCACCAGTAAACCTCCATCTCTGCCCACGACTATTTAAAAATCTATTTGTGCTAATGAGAGTGAGGGAGAGAGCCATAAAACAGAGCATCAGATTTATTCTTAATTACTCAATCGGCCCTCACAGAGGTTTTTTTTTTGTGTGTTTGAATTATTAATTAACACTTTCATGAACAATGTGGTCAAAATGAAATGCTTTCATTGAGGTTAATTTGCCTCCAAAGATGCAGTGCTCTTCTATTGCACTTTTCCAAAAATGTGCGTCATCTTAGACGCATTATAAATGCTTTTTAAACACAAGCTATGCACTGCCTCATGATTTCTTTCTGGGTGGAACTTGACACAGTGATGCAGTGGATAAATTCATGGCCATTAAGGTATTTATGTCCTGACAGCATGCCTGGAGTTCAGTTAACTCACTGCTTTCATCCGGCTTTATTGATAAGTATAATCGAGTATCATCTGCATAACGACAGATATTATATATAATTTATATTTATTTATTAAAGTTGCATTTTTCATTTGATTCAGTTTGCTTTCACACTGCACTCTGTGCAAAACCTGTCAAATGTTGTTTACCTGCTTCATGCTGCACTATGACAAGGACAGCAGAAGAATGGCATCTTGTAGCACAGCGCAATTTGTCAGTATTTAGATCTGTGAAATGGAGATAAAGTAATAAGTCGGCTTTATCAGGTTAACGACCGGAGTGATGTGTGACCACATAGCACATGCATGTGGACGTTAACCTGCAAGGAGGACTAAAGGCTGGTGTTGTTAGCAATGCTAACGTTAGCCACACTCTGCAAACCTATTTGACATTGATTACAGACGGCTGTATTCAACCTACAATGCACTGCTTTGTGGTACACCTCTCGTTTGGTAAAGAATGCATTCTCACCTACGGCGAACTGAACTCTGGTGGACTTGGAAGCAAACTGAGACCCCCGTTTTGAAGCGGACAAGACTTTGTTCACAGCGTTCACACCACCCCAAACCAAACAACAATCGGAGAAAGGTCACCAGAGTTGGCTTCAAACGGACCAAACGGCTCAGGTCTAAATGCACCCTAAGAGCACCACAATTTACTCACATCACATACTGATACGACCTCCAAAAGAAATATCCACCAGGACAAATATTTAAAAAACACTGATTTTGCATTTGCAGAGATGCATATTTATCAGATGTATGTATTATGTATGTTAGATCTGCGTCTGATTTATGGTTATCATAAATGCATTCTAAAGGCAGCAGAATAAATGCATAAACAAGCTGAAAGCCGCGGGGCTATGGAGCGATGTGCCTCTGTTTAATAGATTGTGATGACTGATGAGAAATATCATAATTACAGGGAGAAAACAGTAGAATTCAGATGAGACACATTTAAAACACTTTAATTATCAATAAGCTCTCCCGTCTTTTAAATCACCGTCTGACTGGAAAGATGTGTTCAGTGTGTTTAGAAGAGAGAGAGAGGAAGGAAATAAAAACCTGGAAGTAAAACAGGAAGAACGGCGCTCAGGATGTACTTTTACGTTAAATATTGTAGGAGCCAATTTAGTGTGTGTGTATTTATGTGTTTTATTTCTATGGCTTTAGTTTATATGTTTATTTATGTACTCAATTTGGACACTAGGTGGTGATAATTGATCATTTGGGTTAATTGGTCAGGTGGTTGGTTGAGTGTATATATGTCACAGGTGAACAGGAAACGGGGGCATAGGTGGTGGGAACATACGGTTCTTACCATAACAGAACGTAACACAGGATAACGCAAGTAGGCTATTTAACATAACAAAAGAACGACAACAGTATAATCTCAGAAATAACAACTCATCATATCATCATCACGGTTTGTCTCTGCTTCATATGTGACAATAAACTGGAACATCAGAAAGTACTTTAATTTTGGACATTTGTTTATTTTTTATGCGTCAATAACTTTCCATACACCTATGCAAGTGACTAAAGGCAAGATAAGAAATTTGGACATTAGATAGTCACTACAAATATGTTTGATGTGAAGAAACAGAAGTCCGACCCAGCAGAAACAGAAACCGTCTCTGACTGAATCCAGTTCAAGCTTCAGAGTGGATATCTCTTTATTCACGGGCTGTTTTTGATTCTATTTAAAAGTATGATTTTCTTGGTTTGACGCCCACCACCTTCTTTGTGAACTGGGTCACACACACATAATATCCTGAGAAGCCATTTTGAGTGTGTAAGTGTATCTCTCCTGACTGTGTGCTTTCTTTTTATAGCCTCCTCCACACACTCTCAGCACAGACTAACTGCAAATTGGATTTCTCTTTCGCAGGAAGTCACAAACTTACTTTGATGTTTCCTCATTGAGTTACCCTGCATGAGTGCAATCTAGCAATCCAGCGAGGAAGAAGAGCGAGCGTATCCACCGGAGGTGTGTGACGACACATCAAAAGCCTCATTTCAAGCAAACAGGAGGAATTCTTCCCGGTTATCATCTGTTAGGTCACACTGACAGTCTGCACAGGGGATGTAGATTGGGGTTTTTTCAGTAGTTTGAACGTTTTTCAGTGACAGACTTTGGAGGCAGAAATAATCGTATTGGCACCTCACAGCGAGGAGGAGAGTCCACCCTTACATTTGAGTCCTGCTCTTTCTGTGGTCACCATGTCGTTCCTGTGTGGGTTGAACATAAATCTGACTCAGATATTTTTTTGGGAAAATTGCAAGAATTCTCTGTGCAAGAAATCGGTCTGCCACTTTGTAGCTCTAGTCTCTAGTTGTGTGTTTTGGTCACTTGGTCAGTCCATTGGTGTTCTGCCACAGCGTAAAACACATTCTTTGACACCTTTAACAAATAAATGAATCAGTCAAATTACCAAGCTGCAAACTTATGCCCATCTCTTGAACAAAATGTCCTACTAAAGCCCCTTTCATTCATTGCACTGCAACCATGAACTGATGTGAATATTACCACGAGGAGCAGGAGGTTAGAACGCTAATATCAAACCCGATGGAAGCGGACATTAAACTAACCCTAAACAGACAGGCATTCTGATTTCCCCTTTGTGGTCCGAGCTTTTCAGCAGACTTTGAATGAATGAAGGGAACACGTCAATCAAAATGCAATCCTGTTAATCATCAGCTATAGTGTAAAGAAATTCAGCTTTTATCAGACCTTTACAAAACATCTTCATGCATGCTGGACGTTTCATCTTTACTTCAGCTTCTCACTTTTCAAGTTGACCAGAAACAAAGTCTTTAGATGATGATTTATCACGTTGACTAAAAAGTCCATATCCTGCCCCTCAAAGTGAGCTGCTGATGACCCTTGATGTCATCGCACAAAGATTAGCTGTCTGTATTATTAGCTGTATGATAAGGCAGACTGGAACCATGAATCTAATGGAAATCCACCCTGCAGCTTTTGAGATGTTTGAGTCTGGCCCAAAGTGGTGGATCGACCGACAGGCCAACATCGCCATCTGTAGAGTAAGGGCCCGATAAAACAGAGACGCGTTGTGCTAGGTGCGGCTGCTCCAAAAACTACTTGGGGGGGGGGGGGAACTTCAAGGAGCGCCTGTGGAGCGGGGCTGTGTGCACATACTGGTGACCAAATAAAATGCATGAAAAAAAAAGGAATTAAGCAAATGTCGATCTCTTGTTGTTGCTTTGCTCCCAGACGAGGAGGGAAAAATGTCATCAAAGGGTAAAGCCTCCTTCTGGATTTGATTGGCTGCTTCGACCAAAAGTGACATTAATGAGTGCTGCCACTCAGCGTCATGAGGGGAAAAGTTGAAAATGTTTTAAATATTATGCACGCCCGAAAAACTGCTAGAAAACCGCATCACGCAGCCGCGGGCTGTACCAGATGATAAGAATGCTTTTGCTGGCGACACATCTCCGTGTGATCTGGCTCTAATGCTGCAAGTAGCATCAAAATGGATGAGAATTTGAAGGAGAATGAGTTTTCAACACCGCTTCAGTCACCTTCGTGCCGCTGAATTTACCAAAGATACATTTGATGCCTTTGGAGAGAAATCACAACATATTTATGAATATAAAACGTAGCACAAGCTTCAGACGGTGGAAGAGTCGAAGAGGGAAACTTTTTACAAGAGAAAGAACACAAAGTGAGCTTGTTGTTAAAGCTGGTTTCATCATTTACAGAGACAGACTTTAGCCTAAAGCCTGAGTGGAAGTGTGCCCGACATAAAGTGGCCATTTGGAAAAGCTACCCACAAATTTACAAAAGCTGCTTCCAGCTGGAAAAGAAGAAGACTTCTGGGTCCAAACCTGTGATTTACAGAGAATTCTAACACTTGAGCCAGGTAGAGAGTGATTAAAGACGGTCGTTACTGAGCCAAAAGTCAGACAAAGCCAAGACACCAGGAAAACCAAAGCAGGTGAAAATGGCAGAAGTCCAGGAAGCAGACAGAAGATCCTGCAAGTAGAAAGAAGGACGAAGCAGCTGTAACGCTTAGCGATGAACAGAAAAGACTTCCTGACAGAGAAACGCTGTGAAAGGTCTATACTCTATGTTTGGTGACCTGCTTTCTGCCCTCTGAGACTCTAAGTGGGACAATCATTCAATAAATGAACATCGGGCTGTGTTCAAGAAGACTTGAAACTACAGATTGAGACCATAAACTCATCAGGAACATTTTAACATAGGGAATAACTCAACTGAGAAGAAGCACCACTTTATCATAGACCTCTATAGAATCAGACCTCTTTGTCGCCACCTGCAGGAGAAAATGAGGAATGCAGATTTAAGGCTCTTTGGGATTTGCTGAAAACAAGAAGCAGTGTCTGCTTTTTATAAACGGTTGAATGCATAAAACCACAGGAATCATTTTGACTTCAGCTTTTGTAGAAATTAAACCATCAGCTTTTTCTGACTCTATGCTAAGCTAAGCTAAGCCAACTTTCTCCCACCTATCAATCATACCAACATGTGAACGGTATCAATCCTTGCCTTTTAGTTCTCTGCCAAAATGCAAATAAGAAATCTTTCCAAGACGTCTAAATATTCTGCTGGTTGGGGAAAGTCGCTATTTTTCTCTCGCCCTCATGTCAGATTAGTGTCAGCAGCTGTCGTGCCTCCCACGTGTTTGCAGAATGAAACCTTCTTCCTGTTTTTATTTGCCTCCGCTCTCCATGCTCCAGACGACAAATATCTCACATCGAGCTCATAAAACGCTGCCTCTGTGGGGAACTTTCAAATAATAAAACAGTTTAGAGGAAGCAGTTTTATGGAGGTGACTGTCGCTGAAGTAACTTAAGAGTCTTGTTGTTGTGCACAGATGAGTGTGTCGACCTTCAGTGTGTGCGCAGTAACTCGTCGGCAGATAGGAGGAGGAGGAGGAGGAGGAGGAGGAGAGGCCCTGCAGCAGGATTAAGAATTCCCCCTCGGCTGCTGCCTGCTGCATTAGTATGGATGCTGAGTGTGAGAGTCGTCCCTTCATGCTGCGACCCTCGGCTGCTGTCAGGTACGAGACGCCTTCATCCAGACGGAGACGAACTGCAAACACTTAACAGACAGGAAGTAAAAAAAAAAAAAAAAGTAATGAGAGCGCAGAGAGTGTGAAAGTGCCTCCTTATTGTGTGGACACCTTACAGGCCTGTGAGCCCGCCCCCCAATACACACACACTCTTTCAACCTCACTATCACTTCATCAGCCAGTTCATTTCCATTCTGAGCGCTCTGTGCTGCCGGGTCAAAGCCCTGATTGTGTGGATGAAGGCAGAGACGGTGTCTTTATTGAGGAGGAGAAGGAGGAGGAGGAGGAGGAGGCTTCCCTCGGGCTCCCTCCTCTTACATCACGGCCTCCAGGCTGCAGCAGGAGAAGACGGGAACAGATTCACAGCAGCTCCTGGTTTGCTGCAGCTGAAAGATGATGGGAGGTGAATGGGAGGATCTTTTAATCAAATGCAGTTCAGCAAGCCGGGCACATTTTGTTTTCCCCCGACCGGTTCCTTTTCTGTCTGTTGGACAAATGTGAGGAAACTTGTTTTAATCATGTTTTCCTCGTCCCAGTCGTCATCAGAGGGGAGTCAACACAAACTTTTCTACAAACTTTATTTTTAATCTACAACTCCAAATGAAAGTCATGCACAGCTGACTCTATCAATTCTAAATGAAGACCAGAGAGAAAAAGACGAGTCATGTGGAGAAAGCATCACCCAGACTGAATTATAATGTTTCACTCAGATACCGTTCATCTTTCTAGCTGCAGAAACCTTTGGTTTTAAGGCACCCCCACACGGCCGTTTTGGACGCCCCTCGGTTTGCCAGATATGAGAGCAGTTATCAGGTCAAACCAACAGGTGTTGCAGCGATGGAAGCGGGCAAGAGAAGTGGTTCAGATAGAAGTGATTGTACCCGACCTAAAAAGCCTCTGCATGTTTCTAATAAGCTCCACGAGCAGAAACGTGCTCAAACTAGGATCAATATTGGAGATGCTTTTGAAAAATGGAGAGAGGTTAGAACACAGAAAGGTTTACAGACCGATGCAGAGCTGGTTAAACCACATGGCAACCTGCATGAGCATGGACTCTAGAGAGGAGGGGGCGGGGGGAGACAGCTCTCTACAATGTTTAGAATTTGGACTGCAGTACCCATTTTAACCACTAGGTGTCAGAGTTACATACTGCTCCTTTAAGGTCACCTAACAGTCACTACAGAGGGAGGTGAAAGTTAACTTTCGTAACCTAACAACGAGCGCTGGTGAGAACTCTCAAACCAAGGTCGCGAGCTCTTCTAGCGCAAAAAGCGCCGCTAATGGGCACAGGTCGTATGATGTCACATTTTAATGTAAATATAATAATATTCATATAACTGTGTAGCTGAAAAAGTAAAGAGTGCTCTTGGAGTATGTAGCAGTATGTGAGTGAGGTTTGGACACGGCTGTGAACTTCTCCTTTCTATGATTCATTCTCCTTCTCAGCGTATTGATCGTCCTGTCTGTTACTTTGTTATGCTGCTGTTGTCTGGACTCAGACTCGACTGAGAAACATGTAGTTTCCCTCTAAACGGGGTGTTTCTCTCTCTCTCCTGTTAACCTTTTCTCCATACCCTGAAATGTTGTTGTGTTTTAGTGTCTCTCGTCTATCTGAGGTTCATGGTTAGAAAAACTCCCGCAGCAGTTTCAGACGTCTTCTGTCTCTGTGGTTGTAGCTCAGTGCGGCTGCAAATCGTGTTGTTCTTACTATTTCAGCTTCTTATCCCCTCTTCCTGTTTTAATGTAAACTGGCTTCAAAGTGCAGACAGAGAAATGTGTGAGAGTAGAGGATCATCTGGACGAGGAGACATGTAAGGAGGATTGGCGGTCTGGGTATTTAGCTTCAAGGGTGATACAAGGGAGGAGCACATAGTCTGCTCACAACTTGCTCTGCCTCTGGTCGCTTCCTGTCAGACACCTGTGTGTCCGATCCGACTTAAAGCTGTTTGTTTGCACTTCCTGACGTTGTTTCCTCCTCTCTAGATCCTCGCTTGTGTTACTCTCTGATATTTGTCACTTTGGATGAAAGTGTCTGATCAATGAATTGTAGAATTGTAGAACTTGGACGTAGTCTCAGTGACGACACTCGTTGGTTTCTGAAGCCAAACGGTGGTGGTCCCCATATTAGAAATGCTTCCTCTTCCTCCAGCAACCGACAAAGAGGTGGAGCTGAGGCGGGGCTTAAGCCTCCTGGAATAAACAGATACAACTCCTACCTGTCATGTAACTCAGCCACGCCTCCAATTATTCAACAGATGAGTTATAACGAACAACGACATGCACCAGGCTGTAACTGCAGCTTCCTGCACTTACGCTTCATTTTTCAAAGGCAGAGGTTGCAATGCATGCTGGTTCATGTAGGAAAACTCTGAAAAACTCGCCTTCTCACTGAAGCAGAACTGAAGAAAATATTTATTATTTCAACCGACCTCAAGTATCATCAACGCTGGTCCTTAAAAATGGAGGAAACTAACTGTCCCTCTCTCTCTTTGAAATACTAAAACAATAATATTTCATACATGTGACTACTATTCTCTCCATTTGTCAAGACATCCAGAGACAGCGCCTGGATTCCTGCCCGCCATAGGAGTCAAGGAGGTGAAGATTTAATTCGACTGAACACTGTTAAGCATTGCACGGCGACGTAGCATGAATATGAAGCTAATCGTCTGAGGAAATCCCCTAACAGGCTCTTGTTGCCCCTTCCGGAGCTCCGAAACAAACTGAACCTTTACAGCGTCTCCTCCTGGAGCTGAAGATAAGAGCTGATCTCTGAGACGAGGACACCCGGGAGTCTGGATCTCCACAACTCAGGGACTCTGCCTGATCTGGTCCGTGTGGAGGATGCAGATGTGACCTGACTCGAAAAGATCTGCTGCTGGTCCCTGACGTGTGTGTGCGTGTGTGTGTGTGTGTGTGTGTGTGTGTGTGTGTGCATGGTAGAGCGGGTCAAGCGGTGGAGGATTGTTTTGCTTGTTTTTATGGGTTCATGTGAATGTCACTGAATGTGAAAGCGGCGGGATGAATGACAATCCATTTCCTCCTGTTTGCGTCCCCACTCGGGCTCTGCAGAGCTGACAAATGGAGACGATCAGAGAGTGATGCAAGGCGTGTGACACTCCAGAGAGGATGTGACACTGGAATAATGGGGAAGCTATCAGAGTAATGAGGTGACACCGAGCATCTAACCCTCTTTGTCTGTTTGTTACCAGACGGCGACTTTCATTTCATCCCCTCATATTAACGTTCAGTTTTACTGCAAAGCCTGCAGAGCTGCAAGATTCAGTCTGTAAGTGTAGGAACATGGAAGAGTTCAAGTAGATTCCAGTCGTGTTCTCTAAAGGCCTCCGAGAGGAGTTCATGCACGTTTCTGCAGCAGCTTCAAACTGATTCTCAGCTGGCCTATCAGAGACTTCTCTCCTGTGTTTGGGCGTTACTTTCTCTAAGAGACCATCTGGTCCACGGTGGACGCAGCTCCATCTCCACATCTGAGTGAATAAAAAAGACGTCTCCAACAGGAGTCACTCCACCGTGAACAAGAACAGAGGGACGGGCCTGAAGACGCCTGCAGGGCGAACAGGTCGGTGGCATCCCGCAGCACCTCGACTCCCCATCAAGCATCTTTCAGCGTCTTCAGCTCTCCAAACCACCAAACCACTTGATCGGGAAATATTTAACTCTCGATGTTTGTACATAAACTCTTTTTATGTGGTAATGTACCTGGTTAAAAAAGCTGAATCTGATTCTAGTCTAGTGGACACTTGAGGAACTGCAGGATTTTACACTTCAGCATCAGCTTCATTTCAAGACTGCAGGGTGCTGCTTGGTTAAGACTGATTTTACCCTCCCCCGATCTCTCGGTGATATGAGATCTCTGAAAAACTATTTATTATTATACTTGTGTGTGACTGTAATTATTGAAAGGATGGGATGAGATATCCTGCAGCAGTCCTCACACACACACACACACACACACACACACACACACACACACGCTGAAGCTTCATCAGAGCTGCAGTTTGGATGGCGAGAGCGGCTGTGCAGTCATTTGCATGATGCACTTCCTCTGATTATCCAAACGCAGTTAGAGCTACCTGACGATCAGTCAGCCGCTTCCCGCTGTTTATTTATAGCTCACACAGACAAGGTGACATTGGATGATTGTTATTGCAACAGCACTGACTCTGTTTCATCCGAGGAGATAATCATTCACTTTCCCCCTCGGGGACAGCATTTAAAACAAATCACCATCCCTGAATCTAGTATTCCAAAATAAAGGCCGTCCTCCCACGCCGGCCGTATATCACACGTCTGATTCTTCAGCTGAGCATCAAGTGTTACATCAACATCACATCCATCGCATCCCGTGTCAGTTTTTCTCTCCGCTGGGACCAGCAGAGGATTTGATGTGAAGTTTGGGAAACCTTTTCGCTCTCTGCAGCGAGGAGAGAGACGTGAGAAGTCTGCGCTGACTCACAGATACTGAATGAATTTTAAAGAAACACATCAGTCAGCTGTCAGCGCCGTCATTGTTCCTCTCAGGCGCGAAGACAGTGACGGAGCCTCCTGAGAGCGAACACGTCGCATGATCACATACAATAAAGAAACATGAAGAAGAGGAGCCGCAGAGAGAGAAACAAACAGCGGACTGTGTGTGCTGGGAGGAAATCCCGCTCTTTCTCTCCATCATTATTTATAATTCAGAGGGCGGCGGCTCTGCTCGATGATTTATGGCACAATGAGTCTTGGTTTGTATTTCACACTGGGACATTTGCTGCTTATAGAGATAGAAGGAGGTGCTGCAGGAGCCTTTATGAGTTTCCCATCCAAAGCAGGGAGTCATTACTCAAAGCGTGTCAGAGCTGATCTCAGGTCAGACCTGCTGTCCCCTCAAACAAGAACCAAATAAAGAAATCCAGTTTGTCAAACCTGCTGAAGATTCATCCGAGTCTGCTTCAGACCTGAGTGACTGACTGAAGCTTTCTATGATGGGACGCCATCTTTTGATTTAAAAAGATGACCGGACCAACGGAGTTACCGCCGTGTGAAGACGATTCTTAAAGTTTTACAACAACAACACGAGAAGTGAGACGGGAACAAACTTTTTAAATTAATACGTTTCTCAGTCAGAAGCTGTTTTCTCCTGAAGCCAGAGATCTGAAAGGTGGCAACAACTGCAGTCTGTAAGTCTCCTCTGTTGTGTTAACCCCTTGAACACCATCTTTGAACAGAAAGGGGTACAGGATCCTGAGTCCTCGTACCCCAAGGGGTCAAATTTAGAAGAGGAGGTACTGCCTCCCGCGGCCCACTTAAGGCACCAAGTGGGCCAAAAACCTTCAAAACTAAAGAACTTCCCATCAGCCTGAGCCGAACCTTGACGTTTATTTCACCTAAATACAGTAAATAATATATATAATAATATCAGTAAATACAGATGATGGATAAAAACAAGACGCTTAGTCGTTAACTTTTAAACGACAGCGTCTGTGTCTTTAGGAGCGATGATTCCTCGCTGAGCTGCAGAAACACAACAACAGGATTTCATACTCAAATGGCCAGAACTGCATAATTACACAGAGCGATGATTCTTCTGTCTGCAGGCTGCAGGACTGGATCTTAAAGCCTCAAATCGGGCTCCACGTCCGACGGAGGAGAGAAATGCATGAAATAAAAGAAGATGTCGCTTCATTTACTGAATCCACTTTGATTCTGTTTTAATGCTTGTCGTCGTGAGCTGGACGATGGAACACGACCTCTCCTGAGGGAAGACGTGACGTTAACAAACAACGCGGAAATGTGGCGTATGAAGCAACAGAGTCCTCTATACGACGCTATAATGAGAATATGTGTCTTTCTATCAATGCTACGTGTAGTTGAACAGAACCTCAATGTGAACTAAAGAGTGGAGAAGAACATACTGGAGAACAGGAAACATAATGCAGCAGGTTCATTAGAGCACGGAGATGGTAGAGGTGGCGTGCAGGCAAATTTAATTGTATAAAATTTGTACTCTGTGTCTCTTCCTCTTCAACCTCTCGCTCAGTTGTCGATCTCTATCGTTTAAAAAGTTTCTAATGATCATCATCATCTCGTCTGTCGTCTAAAATGAGCCTGAACGTCCACGCTGATCGCTCCCTGACAGCGACAGCGTGTTCATCTGAACTCAGCTGCTTAATGTGGACGTGAAATGCTAACGTTAGCTGAGAGTTTGTGTGTGGAATTCTTTAAAAGGTCAGCCCCCCCCCCCCCCACACACACACACACACACACACACACACACACAAATATGAGTACCCCGTTAGTGCGTCTCCCCTGAGGTCTCATTAGGACTAACTGATTTATTGCAGAATCGTTTGTAGACGAGAAACAGCCGACAGAAATATCTGCTGCTTTTCCTTCTCCGTCTTTTTATGAATCCAACCATAACGCGGCTAAGCTAACACAACCGCAGGTCCGCGCTGAATTATCCTCAGGTGCTCGCCACCCCCACCCCGACCCCCCGCCCAGCAGTGAGCAACAGAGCGCGCTCAGTGGGAGAGGAACCAGTGCCTGTTTACATCAGCAGAGCCCTCCCTCTCTTTGCTTCCTGCTCCACGGGGAGTTTTCATTTGGATGTTTGATTTCATATCTCGTGTGTAACAGGAGTGTGTGCGTGTGTGTGTGTGTGTGTGTTCGGGGAGCATGTTATACAGACAGGTGTAATTACTCCCCGAGGGAGCTAACCTCCCCCGGAGATATACCCTCAGTAGAAAAACAGAAAACCTCGAATTTCATCCAAATTAAACTGAATGCCAATAATTCAGAGCATATGAAATGTCTGTGTGAGATACGAGAGACCGCTTTTAATATCATAAGAAATTAAAAAAAACACTCCAACACATGTTTGATCTATGACCATGACTCCTTTTCTCCCCCCCCAGAAGTCTCTGCTCTCTTCTGATTCGCTGCCTTTACTTTGGGCGAATGTGTTTTATTGGTGACTCCTCGTTCTGATACAAGTTTACTGAGGAACCTGGAAACAGACTCTTTATCCGTCTCTGTTCATTCTTCAATGACACTGAGATTGGAGATCTCAGACACGACATGTTTATCGTTGCCGTGGAAACACCTGACGTTATGTACGTCACGGGCCGCTGCATAAGGAAGTGTGAGCTGCTGCTGGAAGCTGCCGTACTGTCGCTGTTTGTGCTGCTGGGATGAAAACACCATGTAGATTATACTCGGATACATTAGCTCTTCTGTAAACATATTCTCTTCCTCAGGTCGGTTTCACCGAGGTCGTCATGACTACGGACAACGGAGAGGTCGTTTTCATCGCGGGTGGGAGGGCGGTAGCAGAGAAAATCACTCCCATGATTCGCCGCCAGCCTCGACGTCATCTCTTGTTATTGTTTTGTTAAGAGCCCCCTGGTGGTGGAGTTTACAAACTGTGAGTTTAAGACGGAGAGTATAAATCTTGTCCCGCGCCAACAGAACAGGAAGCCACTATTTGCTTTAAATACACCATGATGACCTCATGAGGGAGAAAAGTGGAGCCACCAGCCTTGTTTGCCCAACAATACAAAATGAATGGAGCTGAATTTTCAGGAGGCGTGCAGTGGGTGGTACTTGTAGTCATGACTGTCCAATTCTCCGCATTTCATACTGGTCATCTGGCCGTGCTGCGAAAGAAAAAGGTTAAATTGACCTCATCAGTGTGGGTTGATGACAGCGCTGCATGTCGTGGTCTATCATTGTGATCAGCTGATTGTTTTGTCTTCTAGACCTGCAGAAAATGACCCCCATGTCACGAGGAAACAAGGTTTGTTACCCTGAGATAATGAGGAGAATAAGTCTTTGGAAATCAACCGATGCATCGGGTCTCTGCAGGGAACACAGAGTAAATAAAAAAGTATGGATGCATGACTGCTTAAGGGCTTCAGTAACCTCCTGGAAAACGATGCCACAGTTTAAAATGTTGCTTCTGAATATTTCCAGAAGAGAAAACTTCACAGGAGGAGAAAGTGTGCAGGCTCTGGTCTGAAGAGGATGAATCGTTGAGCTGGAAAAGAGCAGGCTGACTCTGAATTTGAATGTCTTCCACTTTCAGGAGACTAGTGGGCTTCTCAGTGTCATGGCAGTAATTTCAGTGGTGATGGTCTTTCATCTTGGGGGGAGGGGGGGGGGGGGGGTCAGCTCTGCCTGCTGCTGTCACTGACAGTTTTCGGGTTGGCTGCTCTGCTGCTGTTCCGGCATTTCCTGCAGACTTCTGCCTCGGTGACACTCTGCTGTCACGACGTGCCACTCGGAGTTAAAGCCCCGAGACTGATGCAACGTCTTCCTCTCCCCCTCGCAACTCTCTGTGGCGTGACGCTCAGTTAGCCCACTTAACAAACCCGCACCTCTTTAGCAAGGCTCGTCCCGCCGATTGGATTCGTATACTGGCTGCAGACCGAGCGCCGAGGAGAGATGGAGGAGTCACTCTGCGGGGACTGACGTGCACAGTATCAGCAGCACATCGGTCCCCGTTGGCCCCGCGAGGATCACAGAGGGAGTCTTTGGAGGGAGCACTCAAAGCAGGACTCAGCCTCTGCAGCGCTGAACGAATGTGACGTGATATAACTATCTGCATTAGAGGACGTGGAGCTGCACAGTCTGCGGCTCTCTGGGGGGACTAATGTGAAGTTTCCCATCAAACACTCACAGCGAGAGAAAATGTCTTTTTGTAGAATATGGCAATTAAAGTTTAATTTAAAATCCTGACATGCACCAGTGCAGAAATTATGGATTTGCCTTTTTTTTATTCAAGAAACTTTAAAGAGAATTCTGCTAATGTTTGAACTTCAGCCCCATTTCTATGCTTTATTGTGTAAATGAATGATCAAAATCTGGAAATGTAAACGCCCCTGATCAGAGTGTGTCCACTCACAGGCTCGGGTTGTTATTCTACGAGTGTGACAACATGACAGAGAGGATCCTTCCAGAGAGAGAGCTTTATGTTTTTAAACACAAACAGCTGTTACATCACTCTACAAACACACCACACTACATTCAGAAAGATTTAACCTCAGGACAACAGGAGCTGCTGTCTCCTACATTAATGACATTGTTTCGGTCATTGTATATGGATGGATGGATGCCCACCTTAGATCCAGCCTTCCTCACCAGTCTGTCCAGGTCCCTGCTGCGTCCCTCTTCTTGCCGCTTCCTCTCCAGCACACCACAGCACAGAAGAGGACACTGACCACGCCACACGGGTAAAACTTCTGCAGCAGCTTTTCGCAGCGGCTGAAGGACCCCAGCCCTCTCAGGAAGCACAGACGGAATCTGTCCTTTCCTGTAGAGAGTGTCCATGTTTAGGTGACCAGTCCAACCTGTCGTGTCATAGGCGATAACAAAAACAAACCAATAGCAGTATGGGATAGAACAGCATCTCCTGCAGTAGTTTCTATCAGTGGAGTCTGAGGAAGAGAGTGATGTGATGACCGGTTTGTTTTTGGTGGCATAGTGAACCTCATTTACCTCCAAACACTCCACATTTTATTTTACAAAGAAAGCCTTCATGGACATCAGAGAATTCAAATTCTGCCCTTGGATGTTTTCACTCTGCGGAAAGTGAAAAACAGCAGTGAAGCAATCCAATGAATTTATATCTGAGAACTAGAAGTCGTGGTAGAAAAACAGAATCCTGAGTGTTATGTAGAGCACAAATCATTTTAAATATACATGATGATCACTTACCACATGCACCATTATTACAGGTTATATTGTAGCTCTCCAGCTTCCCTCCGTCTTGGACTGACATTATGTGTTCTGCATGCTGGTGTCAGTATCCTGCTTTGAAGGTGCGTCTCTGCGACAGGACTCCCACTGCCTCTGGATGTCTTGGTAACAACGATACAGAAAAAAAAAAAAAAAAAATTCAAAGAAAAAATCCTGAACCAAAACCTGCTGCAGTCTGCAGAAACCCGCCCTGTGGGAGATTTATTTTTCAAGCATGGCAACCAACGAGCCAGAAAATAACGCCAAAAAGATTTTAATATCCTGCACAGAACGAGTCCTGGAATAAGACGGACGTCTGCAGCTCTGGTATGTTTGTTATCTCTGTGGTTACATCAGGTAATGACTTTATGTGAGGCAAACCAGGACTAAGTCTGTTTGCGGAGCAGGACAGTGACAGCAGTCTGGCCCCTGAACACGCTCCTCTGCCTGGTGAAGGGTGCAGAGGGATGGAGGGCACCGGGTCTAGAGTCCTTCTCTCTGCCACCGTCACCACAGAGTCCAGCTCAGTGGAATATGTGATTGGTCAACACTACTCAAATACAGAACTCTTCCTGTTCTTGAATCCAGATACCCGCCCAGATTATTTTAGAATCTATAAAAACGGAGATCAGTGTAACTCGAACGTTGACGTTAATCTCCAAACACCCGATTTGCAGAGTTTCTGTTTTTCAGCTTCCTCTCCTCAAACTCCAGGAAGTCGCTCGTCTGTTCAAACGTTTTTTTTCCTGACAGCTGTTTGGAATCAGACTCACAGTGTCAGTCAGCACGTCGTCATATCAGTGACTGCAGGGCCACTCTGTCATTACAGCCTTCACTAAACTCATTGTGTTCTCTGCTAATGGACGCTAATAGAATTAGCTTTCACCAAAGCATCTCATTAGGAGCTGTGTGCTCGGTTCTTCACTGACGACAGCGGCACACGCTCACTGAGCGCGTGCACGAGAACAAGTCTGAATGATTCCAACAGCAACGCCAGCGTGTAAGAACGAGTCTGATTGACCTGAAGAGAGCAAGAGAGTCTGAATCATGACTCAACCCTTGTGAGAGCTTAATGAACTCATCCTGCAGGAAACCTCTGTGAGTCTGTGAGTGTTCGACAACAAACATTTCTGAGTCCGTCAAATCCCCGCTTCTTCGAGAAATTAAACGAAGAGACTGATTCAACACACAGTAACACACAAATGTTTACAATTCTCTTCTTTTCATCCAGAAGTTTGGACTTTTCTTGACCTCTTTTGTCTTACCAATCAGGGCAAAATGATGGCACTGAACATGTTTTTTTCAGTCGTCCATGAGGCAGTAGAGGCAGAGATGTGATTTTCACCCTCCACGTTGTCCATACTGTAACTCTTCATATTACCCCCCCGGCTGGACTATTGTAACGCCCTCTACCTCGTCAGCCGTCCCTGTCTGGCCTGCCGATGGAACAAAACGCTGCAGCTAGACTGTTTACTAGAACCAGGAAAAGAGAAAGCATCTCTCCTGTACTTGCATCTTTGCACTGTTTACCGGTCAAGTACAGGATTTAGTTCAAGGGTCTTTTATTTGTTTTTAAAATCCCGTACATCTCTGAACTCCTCCACCCGCTCTCCCTATACCAGACCTCTCAGGTCATCAGACCAGCTGCGCCTGGCTGTTCCTCCATCGAGGCTAAAGGGCGTTAACGCTCTGGAATAGTCTTCCTCTTAGTGTGAAGTGTTCCCGTTTTCACATAATTATGAAGTCTGCTGTATTCAGGAGTTAAGTTACAACATTGCTGCATTTTTTTATTTGGTTCGATTTGCTTTCACACTGCACTTTGTCAGTGCAACAGAGCCTGTCGCATGTTGTGTCCTGTAGCCACCCGCCACTAGTTGGTGCTTCAGCTCCGGTCAGTATAGCTGCTGCCACCCGGCCTCATGCTGAACTATGACCCCGAAGTAAACAGCAGGTCAGCGGAAGAATGGCATCCTGTAGCGCAGCACAGGTTTGTCAGCATTTAGATCTGTCAAACGGAGATGGAATAATATGTCGGCTGTGTCAGGTTAAACTGGCAGATCGACCGGCCTGATGTGTAACCACGTTTATAACAGGCGGGAGCACATTAACCTGCAGGGAAGACTGAAGACTGGGGTTATTAGCAATGCTAACGTTAGCCATGCTCGTCAGACCTATTCATGACATCATTTACAGACGGTCAAATTCAACCCACAATGCACTGCTGTTTGGTTCACTTCCCTTGTTTGGGCCGGATCGCGTTCTTGCTTACGGCAAACCGAACTCTGGTGCACTTGGAAGCGGACTGAGACCCCCCTTTTTAAGCGGACCAGAGTTAAGTTCTTCGGTCCACACAACCCAAAACCAAACCAACGACCAAACGACCAAAACAGCTCAGGTCTGAATGCAGCCATGTACCTGTACCTTCCTGTGGTCGTAAAGGTCGGATGTGTATGTTTCTTTATCTGATTTTCTTAAGCCATGATGTGCTAATTGTCTCATTTGTTATTATGCAGCACTTTAGTCAGCTCTTTTAAAAGTGCTCTGTAAATAAAAAAGACTAAAAAGGATTTGATAAACATTCTGATTAAAATGTGTAAATTGGAGTTGATTCATCATCACAAAGAACATTTCTCAGTATGATTTGTGTTTCATCCAAAACGGACCTTTGAAGTTCCTTTCAGAGCTGGAACAGGACGATATAGTTCAGTGACTCAGAGAAGCTCATCGTTGGACCGAGTCAGTCTGAGCAGAGTGAAACATGTGGAGATCTGAGCGAGGATTTCAGTTCAGAGTCCTGAGCGGCTCCCTGCTGGGCGCTTTAGAGACCGACTCTGCAGTTTTAGAGCCGCCGCTGACCCGTCTGATGGGACTGTGAGGTCGTCGCCACACGACCCCGAGCCGGCACAAACACTTTGTCACTGCACAATCCTCTGAACGACTTCATTTCACCTGCTGAGAGGAGGGCTAACCTCGTCAGGACGGAGTCAACGGAGCCACATGATGCAACGTAAAGAGAGGCAGAAACACCATTATTGAGCTGAGCTGAGCCTCATCTCAGTTTGTATTCAGACTTTACTATAAATCTGATCCTTCAATAGAATGACGTGAAGAAGAGAGAGAGTCATAAACAGGCGCTGCTTGATTATTAAATCATTTAAACTGCAGAGATGATTTAAAATGTTATTTCAGACAGAGCCTAACTGTGTGCACGGTGTAGATCACTCCTCGCCTCCCTCCATCAGCTCCACGTCTGTTTGAGAATCACAGACTGTAAATATTAAAGGACGCAGCCTGAGTGACATCACCCGTCTGTTCCTGCAGGGGGGGCGCTGGAGTCCCATCGATGGCGGTCTCCATGCTGGAAATGCTGACTCAGCCTAACTTTCAGTCAACCTAACGACAGACTGAGAGCACATATATTGAAACGCAGTCTAACATGTGATTTATATGATGATTGGTTGCTTCAAGGCAAATAAAGAGAAACACTTGTTTACACCACCGGGGGGGGGGGGGGCAACCAATATGCAAAACCTGTTTGTGTGTCAGGTGATGTTGTACATGCTTACTGCTTACTGCTTACTACTGCATGATAGATAGATAGATAGATACTTTATTGATCCTGAGGGAAATTCAAAACATGTGCACATAATGAATAAACAAAATTAGCTTTTGATAAAGAGGGGGGCAAAAGGGGTCCAAAGCTCGGGCTAAGCCCCTGGCCACGCCGAAATGCTAATCCAGCCCTGTTTCAGGCTGCTGAGGTCCTCAGTCCAGCAGTATGAGTGGTCCAGTCCAGACTCCAGTCCGTGCTTATCCACTCCTGTTTCTCCTCCCGCCCCTCTCTGAAAGCTGCGCTGTGATTGGCTGCTGGCTGCTTGTCAGGAAGAAAGAGCTGCTGTGTTGAGGCCGAAAACTCAGACACAAGCAGGAGCAGTTCGACGCAGGAGTGACTCAGAGTAAGGATATTCTCTCTACATGACACCGGGTCTCCGTTTTTAACGAGCCGGGCTGCCGCGGAGCTGACACCGATCCTCCGCGCTGCTTCCGCCGAGGCCGCCGCGTCCCCCTTCCGCCTGCCTGCCGCCTGAGCCCCGCTGCCCGCTGCTCTCGGTAATCCAGACCCGCTGCTGTTAACGGGACTGACGCTGCTGTGTGGCGACGCAGGAGCCAACCAGTCCCAGATTTAAGTCTCACACAGACCCAGAGGGGACATAACGGATCAGCTGTTGCTGTCGGACCGGTTTAACATCCCGGTGAAGAGCCAACTCCATGAAGAAGTGCGCGGCGGAGCAGCGTCTCGTTCTGCGCAGACACTGCTGTGACTGAGCTGAAGAAGACAGCGTCTCCTCCTGAAGCAGCTCCGCGGGCTTTGACACTCAGGATTTATCTCATGAAGGCGTTTTGAAGCGGCAGTTTGAAGCTCGTGCAGCAGGTGAGTCCAAAGATTGTGAACACCTCACACCGAGCTCTGCTCACCAGCTGCCTCAGACCGTGCTGCCCGAACGCACCGAGGTATTTCTGGCACGACTTGTGTGTTTTCACTTGTTATTCTAACCTTAAAAAGTCCTTGTGCATACATCTCAACGAGGCCTCAATGTGTGTGTGTGTGTGTGTGTGTGTGTGTGTGCATTCAGACTCTATCTTCCAAAAAGAACCGGACAGAAATCGGTGCTTTAATTCCCCCAACAGTAAGTCTCTGCGGGGGGGCTGTGAGGGGGGGGGGATTAACAGACAAGGAGTCCATCAGAGCTCCTCAGAGAGTCCCAGCTGTCACACTCCGTCTGCTTCAACTTTAAAATTAAAGGATCCAAATCTTCCTCCTTGTTGTCTTCTGGTTGAATCTGCTCATTCTTGTCCCTGGTCGGTCCCCGTGGCGCGTGCAGGCGGTTGCGCACGCGGCTGCATCAACAGAGATGTACGCAACACTGGCGCGAGCTCAGCGGCAACAGTTGCACAGAATCAGAGACAGATAGGGAGCACACATCATATGAAATGAGATTACAGTGTAGTGCATATGCATTATTTAACCGAAGCTTTGCAGCTTTAACCGAATTACAAATGAGATCACTGTGACATCATGTTTCTTTAATTAGTTTGATAAGTTACCACATCTAGATTCTGAACACATATTGCTTTTAGTCCAACCAGCTTCGATGCAAAGTTCAGTTAAAAATGAATAAAATCTAAATATCATCTCGCAGATTTTGGCTCTTTATTTTTTTTTTCCTGTGCAAAACTCTGAAACCTGCAAACACAGAGGCTCCTCAGACCGTAAAGAAACATTAACTTCTTCAGTTTGTCAGAAAGAATGTCATCAAACATTTCAGACTGTTTGTTTAATGAAGCATTCAAATGATGAACAGACACAAAGAAACCAGGAGAGGTCTGCTGGAGTTTGATTAGGGTCATTATTAACGTGTTCGTGAAATACATTTCTATTTGTTCAGAAAAGTGAAACGATCTGATGATTTTAAAACCCAAAGATTTTTTTCAGAATAAGAACCTGGTCCAGTTATTGATTTCAAGATCGTTTGAGAATTGTTGCAATCTACGGAAGCCTTGGGAGGACCTGCAGCCGTATGTTTTTATTTTGATGCCTTTTCCCGTGATGTGAGTGAACTTGTGAGCGCTTTCTTAAAATCCTGTGTACTCGAGATAACGTTCGTTTAACCTTTTGATGACGACTTCATTTAAAGACGTTTTCTCAAGATCTCAAGGAATGAACTCGTGACCCGGAAAACGTAACTTTTGCATCTTTATGAGATGCAATTCGCTGACCTGTGAGTTGACATGGAGCCCTCCCCTCTCTCTCTCTCTCTCTCTCTCTCTCTCTCTCTCTCTCTCTCTCCCTCGCTGCAGCATTTGGTGAACAATAACCTGAAGATCTTTTTAAAAAATCTTTATCACCTCTTGATGATTTCTCTCATTAAAACAACAGGTTGGTATTTCAAATGTTACGAGCTCCATTTGGACTTCTTTTAAACGCGGTGCTGCTGTCAGAGGAAAGGCCTCGAAGTGCCAAGTTACCATTCGGAGATAAATCTACGATTCTCCGGTTTTAATGAGCATGAGAGCATCGTTCTGATCCTTTAGTTTCAGCCTCACTCTGGATACCTGCTCTCCATCAGAGAACTGAGGAAGGCAGAGATTAGATAAACCAATGGGACGATGAGAAGCTGCCCTGTATTCATGCTGCGTTGGTCCAGCTCCCCTCAGAGACTCTACATTTAGACACTACCTCATCACGAGTCAATAACCTTTAGAGAATCAGAACACCATCGATATCTCCAACGGTCCCTGAACGCAGCGTGAATCAATGTTATGTCTGTTTGTCTCCATTAATGGGGGGGGGGGGGTCTGACTCTCAGGGGGGGTCGGACAGCAAACATCGTCTCTGCTGCTTCACAGACTCCACGCTCAGGCCTCAGAGGTGCTGCAGCGACAGACACCAGGTGATGACGTCATCACGATGTAATCACTCAGATACTCTGGAAGATAAGCCCCTCCCCCTCCCTCACCCGGAGAGACGCTCGGGGGGGGGTAAAACTGCTGCTTCGTGAGGGACCAAGGTGATGCGTTGTTGTTGGTCGTGTCACATGTAGCTTTTGTTCAGGGTCAGAGGTCGTGTGCCTCAGCTCTCCTCTAGTTCGGATGTTCAGTTTCCTCGCATCAGAAACGTGCAGGACGGTAACAAGTGTTCCAGGTTCGAGTCGAACCTCCGGGTGTTACAAAGGAAACGAGGTTCCAGCTTGAGATATTTTGAGAACAGACAGTAATGATGCTGAGTGACCCTGCGGTGAGTAAAATCACGCCCCTCAACCCGGTCATATTTAGGAGTTTATCGCCTCAGTGGCGTCCATGTTTTCTTGATGACGAGAACTTTGTGGAGACTCATCTCCGACCCATTCAGGAGGTTAAAGGACGTCTTGGTGGAAATGTTCTCCCTCTCCTCTTGCGGCAGATTAGATTATCTTCATTGTCGTTGCACAAAGAGAAACGTGCTGAACAATGCAGATTAACTTCTAATCCGAGGGGCAGCAAAGCTTTAAGGTGCAGAGCAGATGTAAAGAAATAAACGGGTGGAAACAGTCTGCGCATTAACAGCAACGGATTTGAAAAGACGACTTAAAGGTCACCATGTTCATGAGAAAGAGTTGGTATTGATATTTCTAAAATTGCACTCGTGCACACGTTCTCTGCTCGAGCGTGAGCAATAAAAGGTTTATTACGAATCAAATATCCAGCACAGATTTGTCTCGCTGATGAAGTTCAGTGAAATAAATCATCATTTCATCGTCGTGTCTGTGTGAAAACAGACGATGAACACGCGGCAGAAGGCCGCCTGAATCTCCATGAATTCGAAAAAAAACCACTTGAAGGAAACACCTTGTTCACACTCGGCATGCAGACGTTCCACCAATCATATGTGGCATTAGATACGCGGGACGTGCATGAGCCTTTAGCCTGAAGCTATGATCAGGTAATTGGCCGTGTTGCCGCTGCGTGTTTGGCTTGCGGTCGGCTGAGGACGGGAAGAGCAGCGAGGAAAACGTGGTTTGACGGAGCAGCTTGTGGAAAAAGAGCTGGACTCGTGGAATTATTTAAGATTCAGATCATGTGACAAAGAAATGTGTACAGCATGCAGAACAGCAGGAGCGCACAGTAACTGTTACTTGATGCTAATGTTCATACTTTGATATTTGTTCATCTATTGCACGGCCTCCAAAACGTGAAACTCGACCCCGCACGCTGTGAGGAGTTTTAAATCCTCGCCCCAGACGCTGCACGCTGTCCTTCATCCTGCATGCTGCTCCGGCGCGTCGACTCTGCAGAGGAGATGATAAACAGTCATTAAGTGGAGTTAATTCAGAGTGCGTGATAGCGTGTTGGTCCCTGGATTTATTACAGCCAGCTGACGACTCATCGGAGCTTCAGCTCGTGTTACGAACTCGCTGACTGCTGCTTTGATTATGCTATAATGAGAATATGTGTCTTTCTATCAATGCTACGTGTAGTTGAACAGAATCTCAATGTGAACTGAAGAGTGGAGAAGAACATACTGGAGAACAGGAAACATGCAGCAGCAGGTTCATTAGGAGATGGTAGAGGTGGCGTGCAGACAGTCTATGGTCGTGCAGCGATCACAGGGGATAAACATCACCACCCCCTCCCACTCGCTCCAGGTGAATTCTCCTGATTATATCCTGCTGCGTTCTCACATCAGCTCACTCTGACTTTCTGCAGAATAAACACGAGGAGGCTGGAGGAGACACTCCGGGTGAAGAGAGAAACATTCAGCTGTTTGTGTTCACGCGCGCAGTTTGGAGTTTTGTGCAGGTGTGAAAGCAGCAAACTTGTGGCAAATGTGGTGCGAGTCAGAGGTTGATATTGATTCTGATGTTAATAAAGCGAACAAAGTAAGTTTGCCTTCCTGCGGGCTCCGTGTGTTTTCTTTTCAAGTGAAGCTGAAATAAAGACTCAGACAGAGACACGATGTGACTGCAGCAGGAGCTCTGGAGGCAGCGTGCAGACGACACGGGTACAATGAGGACACACACAGCACAGTCTGAAGGAAGCTTCACAGACACACGGCTGTCTCTTCTTCTAATCACTATGAATTATTTCTGAGAATATGCTTTTCATTAGACAATGGGAGTTTAAAGTAGAGTTAATGTGTTGGCAGTATGAATTATGTAAGCGATGGGAGGTTATGTAACAAAAGAATTGACAGAAACTCTCTGATGCTCGGACTGAAATATAACAAGTCAAGAAAATGTTCCTCCGTTCTCCTGCAGTGTAACAGTTAGTCATCAGCATGCCTCCACTTTAAATCACTTTGGACCTCGTCTTCCTTAAAAATGGATTCTTTCATTTGAGTCAACGGAAGACGAGATGATTTAAACACACGAGCAACGGATGAAACAGACAGAAATATGAATCAGTGTTTCTGGGAAGCTCTCATAGGAACTGTGAGCCGAGCTGCGTAATAACTTAAGATCAACTTGTTTTGTTTTTTTAAAGTCAGGATTCCAAACACACTCAAGATTATTTTTAAGTCTTAAAGGAGCAGTATGTAACTCTGACACCTAGTGGTTAAAATGGGTACTGCAGTCCAAATTCTAAACATTGTAGAGAGCTGTCTCCCCGCCCCCTCCTCTCTAGAGTCGATGCTCACGCAGGTTGCCATGTGGTGGACACTGAAGCTTCAGTGTTTATCCAGCTCTGCATCAGTCTGTAAACCTTTCTGTGTTCTAACCTCTCTCCATTTTTCAAAAAGCATCTCCAACATTGATCCTAGTTTGAGCACGTTTCTGCTCGTGGAGCTTATTAGAAACATGCAGAGGCTTTTTATGTCGGGTACAATCACTTCTATCTGAACCACTTCTCTTGCCCGCTTCCATCGCTGCAACACCTGTTGGTTTGACCTGATAACTGCTCTCATATCTGACAAACCGAGGGGCGTCCAAAACGGCCGTGTGGGGGTCGCCTTAAAACCGCCTACCTTCTCTGGTCCAAACAAATCCAGAGCATTCAGGACCAGAATCTAAAGTTAGAAGGAGGACATACTGGCTGCTGCATTGTTGTCAGAGAAGCCAGCACTTCAACATAGCATGTTTCCTTAATGTCTGATCATATAGTGAGGTCACTTTATTATTTCACTCACTACACATCTCACTGATTGGACCTTTAACTGATTTCTAAAACGTGAAGGCAGTTTGAACTCATCGTTTAAGATTAGTAAGACAGTAAACCGTGAAGCTGTAACGGCGTGATGTTGTTCAGACTTGATGTTAGCATTTTGAGATGGCGTGTTGGCGTGCAGCGCTGCAGCGTCTCCAGATGTGCATCAGCAGGAGGTGACTCTTCGCCGCCCTGGAGAGAATTGGCTGAAATAACCTCTGACATTCAGACTGAATGGAGCCGACCTTTCCTTTCTCTCCTCACTGTGCAGTGGGCGGCCGAGT
Source organism: Labrus mixtus (assembly GCF_963584025.1). Classification (NCBI taxonomy): domain Eukaryota; kingdom Metazoa; phylum Chordata; class Actinopteri; order Labriformes; family Labridae; genus Labrus; species Labrus mixtus. The sequence continues at coordinate 8,865,413 of NC_083633.1, read as the reverse complement.
GGGAGGAATTCAGCGCTAGCTCTCTGCAGACTTCTTGTGCCTTTTCAGTGCTGAACACGGAGAGGCTGAGCCGATTCAGTCGTGGCTGAAGGTCAGCGTTTCTTCTTCTCTTCACCCTCGGTGATCTGGAGTGAATGTTTCTCTGCAGCGTCCGCTCTGTGCATCACAACGCAGACGTCTGCTGCGGCTGTCAGTGACCACACCGCTGCTAAATTACAGTTTAGATTTCTTGTCTGCGGGACGGAGACGTACTGAGGAGTGATGAAGCTCCAACTCCGTCCAGACAGAAACTCAGCTTTCACAGAACAACAGGTTTTATTTACTTTTTGATGGCTTTATTTCGAGACGGGACAGAGACAGAAATCAGAGAGAGACAGAGGGGGGGAATGACATGCGGGAAAAGAGCCACAGGTCGGATTTGAACCACCTGGAGGAGCACAGCTTCTGTACATGGCTACAGGCGCCCCTTACACACATCCATTCTTCTAAAAATGAAACTAATGAATCTAATAAACCTGCTCCCCCCCCCCTTTTTTTAAACAAACAATAAATAACCTAAAGAATAATTGTGATTTCAGAAGTGGATGAGAAGTCATTTTTAAAGTCTGAGCAGCAGAACGGTGCAGAATATTTCCATCAGTGATGCCGGAGGAGGAGGAGGAGGCGTGAAAGAATAACAAGAAAATATCTGTATTCATGACCTCCGCCCACAGACTGCAGCGTGGAGCTGAAGAGCAGCCGCTCCACACTCGACTCCTCCGGCAGTCTTCAGGATGAACCGATAAAATCACCTTTTTAATGTGATAAATACAGAGCGGCTCTTCTGGAGCGTCGTCCCAAACCAAGTGTCCCTCGGAAGCAAGACGGATGAAAAATAACTTCACTCTCGCTGCGCTCTCTGTTGCTCCTCATCACCACCGTGTAAAAACAGTCCATGTTCCGATGGCGTGGTTAATAAATAACGGGATTGATCCGGTCATGTTCACTCAAACTCGTTGGTAACTGATGCAACATTTTCAGACAAGGCCAGGGGTTACCATGGTAACAACTGTATATAAAGTCAGAATCTTTATCTTTTGTGTCCGTCTGATATTTGTTCTTCTCTGACCTCCTTTAAAAAAATGGCGTTGCAGCTGTTGGAAAGCGGTCTGTGAGAAATGTGAAGTTATTTGGAAGCGTGATCTTCAGGAAGCTGTGCACAAGTAGAAACAAAACCACGGGTCACTCATGAGCACCTGTTCACTGTGTGCGTGCGTGCGTGCGTGCGTGTGTGTGTGTGTGTGTGTGTGTAAGCCGGCTGCTCGCTCAGCTCACTTTTTGATCACCGTGGACAGCTGCAGAGGAGGCGGAGCCAGCGTCTGCTTTAAGAGAAGCAAGGTTCACTGCATGTGTAGAGAAACAGAACGCATGCACGTTTGCTCTGCTCTTCTTTTTTTGGCCAGTAGTTTGTGCTGACGCAGGACTCGGAGGTTTTTATCTGGAGACTGGAGAATTAGCTACAGTGACAGCGAACGGCGGCGTAGTGTGCAGCGCTTACAGGCCTGTGTAGAAACTGGCATAAAATAGAAAAGGCGAGAAACTGTTTGGCCAAAGAAAAATTGATGTCTTCCTCGTTATCAGTATTCCGCAGACATGGCAGATCAGTCAAATATTCTCTTTAAATGTCGGTGGACCACCAGGTGGTGGAGTTTTGTCTGCCGGGTCGAGCTGATGAAGACAGGCGGTTTAATGGCGGTAAACGGTGACGGATGTGATCGAGAGTACGACAGTTTGAATGCTAAGTGTTTGTGAGAGCCGTCGGGCAGACAGACACACCTGGAGCAGAGACTGAACTTGATGATAGAGAGGAAACGGGATGATTAGGAAACTTCTCTCTCTGAAAACATGTGCATCACATGAAATTAAACGTTAAAGTCTTTACAACTAATCAGTCATTGTTTAACAATCACCATCAGAGCTGTGCACACCATATACATCAGCATGTTTAAAACAGAGTCAGTTTAATTAGTTCTATTGGCATCATTTAGTGTCTAATATCTGGACAGATTAAAGATGGAGTCAGCAGCTTGTTCCTTCAAAATAAAATACAGACTTCTCCTAAAGTGAAGCTGCTCCGTCGTCCCTTCTGGGCCTCCGTACATGTGTGGTGGTGACTGTGTCTACAGAGACTCTGTCCTCTGACTGGATTTTACTGTTCTGCTTTGTTCTGGGACGTTTCTGGGTGGAGCTGGTGTGTTTCCTCCAGCCAATGAGAGCGCAGCAGGCGAGTTTAGGAGTGGATACAATTCAGCGATTGGACGCCGTTCAAACCGGTGAATATGACGGACGTGGACGAGAAAATATAATCACAGTGAGGAGAAACACCAAGCGGATAAAGCTCGTTCTAAAACGAGGGTGAACCTTGTGTTGTCTTTTACCCGTGGACGTGGAGTTGGTCTGCTTCCTGTTGGACAGGCAGGTGACGAACACCGGCGGGTTAGCTTGTGCTAGCGTGCGTTAGCTTGCAGTGTCGGTACAAGCAGTAAACGCACACACTACGTCCTGCAGGGGGCGTGAACTTCATTTTAGGACCCCTGTTTATCTCTTGATCGTTTGAAAGTCCTGATGCAGTAATGAGCTCCGAGTCGGACTCTCCAAACTGAAATATTTCAGTTGATTTAGTGAACACAGAAATAACGACCGAGCTGCTCGCTCTCTGATTGTCCCTCTGATTGGTTCTTCATTATTTCTCATTGATCGACTTTGATTCATTTTTTATTCTGTAAACATTCATTTGAGCTGCTCCCACTTTCTGTGTACAGCTGTAATCAGATGTTAGATAAAGTCATGTCACACACACACACTTTATCAGCTGCTTGTATCAGAGCTGCTCTGCTGGTCGTTCCTCCGTGTAGCTGTCAGTAGTTATTATCTGTGAATCAGAGCTTGATGAAGCAACATGACGCTCCTCCTCGTCCGCTCAGGTGTCTCCTCAGATCCTCACCTGCTCTGCTATTGTGTGTGTGTTACTGATTGGTGCCGAAGAGGCTCCATATTAACCCAGCATGACGTCGAACGATAAACTCTCCGTCCAGCTGACGCGCGGCTGCAGGCCTCCTGAGCTGACTGCAGGTTTCTGATCGGCTCGTTCCACTTTTTAAGTTTCCATTTTGCCTCGGTGTCGCTCTCACAGCGGTCTCTTTCTCCTCTCTTAGCTCTCACAATCGGTTTGTTCAGATGTTGTGTCCGTGAAGGGCTGACATGCAGCTCTCTGCAGGCCGACTCCCTGAAGACATGAGGCTACACACACTCCCTGATGATGTGGGAATATCCCAGCGGTGGACAGACCGACCCATGAGAACTGAAGATCAGGGGGCTGAATGGAAACTTGACAACATGTGTCTACTGTCAAAGACGGAGATGTGCATGGTTTTTTTTTAAACATGCGTATAAAGCTTTCTCTCTGTCATTCTAGAACTTGTTGAATTTCCTTTAGCTTTGCTTCTGTAAACACCTTATTGACACCGGTTGAAAAGGAGGAGAACATGTGCTTCATGCAGAGAAGAAGAGAATAACTTCTGATGTCAGAGGACGCGTCACGCTGTGAGCTCCACAGACGGAGACCTGTGTGTTCGCTGTGGTTGTTCTGGGCTGAGATGCAGAAGTCTTCAAACGTGAGCGTGTTTGATTTCTCCTCGGAGGTGTTGATTCAGCAGCTCCTGTGGCTCCGCTCTGCTCTGATGCTGGACGATGATTGGATGTTTGATTAAACTCTATCCCCGTGTGAGGAGAGAGGAGGACACGGCAGAGCATTAGGAGGGTGATCATGAGGCTTTTCTTAGAACAAAGGTTGTTGGGCTTGTTGTCTTTTATTTGCTCTTTATGTTTGAATAAAACCTCCGAGCTGCAGAACGTCTCCAGGGAGCAGAAAGACACACACGAGGTGTTTGCTGTGATAAAGAAGTTTGTTGAGGAAGGAGGAGGAAGGAGGAGGAAGGAGGAGGAGGAGGAGGAGGAGGGAGGAGGGAAGAGGAAGGAGGAAGAAGGAAGGAAGGAGGAGGGAGGAGGAAGAAGGAAGGGAGGAGGAGGGAGGAGGAAGCAAGGAAGGAGGATGTGGAAGGAGGGAGAGGAAGGAGGTGGGAGGAGGAAGAAGGAAGGAAGGAGGAGGAGGAAGGAAGGAGGAGGGAGGAGGGAGAAGGAAGGAAGGAAGGAGGAGGAAGAGGAGGAGGAGGAAGAAGAAGGAAGGAGGAGGAGGAAGAAGAGGGAGGAGGAAGAAGGAAGGAGGAGGAAGGAAGGAGGAGGAGGAAGGAAGAGGAAGAAGGAGGGAGGAGGAAGAAGGAAGGAAGAGGAGGAGGAAGAAGGAAGGAGGAAGAAGAGGAGGAGGAAGAAGAAGGAAGGAGGAGGAGGAGGAAGAAGAAGAAGGAGGAGGGAGAAGGAAGGAGGAGGAGGAGGAAGGAAGGAGGAAGAGGAAGGAGGAGGAGGAAGGAAGGAGGAAGAGGAAGGAGGAGGAGGAAGGGAAGGAGGAAGAAGAAGGAAGGAGGAGGAGGAGGAGCTTTTGGATCAGAACATTAAAATGACAGATATCTTACCATTTGAAACACATGGTATCAAAGTATGCACGAACATTTCTGCTTTGTGCAGAAGGTTGTGGCTGACCCGAGGCTGCAGCACCAACATGACAGATGTTGTGGTTTCTCGTCTTTCTTGTTACTGTGGCTCTGCAGGGACGCTAAAGTTCCCCGGTCCAGACTGAGATAAATGAACAGCCGCCACTTTACAGCCTCTCAGAGGTGCTTACGTTGCTCTTAACTCGTGCATTGTGTCTTCATTTGAGGTCTGCTGTACTTACATTTTGCTATTTTTATTTCATAAGTGCAGAAAACTACAATTATAAGAAAGCGCAGAGCTTAATGCGTCCCAGGTGGCGCACGCACGGCACATAAGAAGCTGTTTAATGGATGCGGGACACGTCTCATTTATAATCTGGAGTCCACCCAGTCTGAGACCGAGACGAGGCCGAGACCTTCAAAAAGTGGTCTCGAGACCAAGACCCATTTGGAGTACTCCAACACTGCGCTGCAGGATCATCCTCCAGCGAGAATCTCAACAGGTGAAAGATCTGACTTTTTCAGATTTGTGTGTTTCCTGACCTCATCGTGTTGCACGAGGCTAACACCAGTTATGAAACCCCAGAGGACCGCTCCACATGGTTCTCCCTGAAAGCATGCTCCCATCGTCCTCCCTGCTCTGCACTCTGTAGAAACTACGTCCTGTGACCATCAGATCCCAAACAGAAGCTGGAGGAGAGCTTTCAGGGAATCAGCCCGAGCTCTTCCTTCAGAGTCATGTGAGACAATTAGGGAGTGAGAACGTCTGACAGCACAAACAGTGTTTCATGTGTTTAGTCAGTTTGTCGCTCAGATTAAAATCCAGACGGCCCGGGATGGACCAGGATCTCTCGTCGTCTTGATTTGGTTTCTAATTAGCAGCTCCATCCTGTGTTAGCGTGTCACTCTCCTCTCTGACAGTCCTCAGCTTCCACAGGGAACACACTGATGACACCATTTCTGTTTTTAGTCCCTGCCCTACTTTCCTCTCCGTGCTGCCTGTGTGTGTGTGTGTGTTTGTGTGTGTTTGTGTGTGCTGCGTGTGTGTGTGTGTGTGTGTGTTTGTGTGTGTGTGTGTGTGTGTTTGGAGGTGGTTGGGGGAGCAGCACAAGGGCACTGCCACATCCAGAACATGACTCAGGGAGGAGTTTAATCTTATTTTGCACAAACCCAAGGATCCAGAGTAGTTCAAAGAATCGTATTTTTGCTGCAGGTCGGCCTCCACATTCAGCCTGCGGTCACTGAAGAGTTACTTAAAGGGTCATTCTGGTATGTTGCGTCCTTGACCCCCTTCATACCCGTGTGCCGTATCATACCGCATCCCGCCGCAGGTAAACAGGCTGTGATGTCTACAACATAATCGTTGATGGATCAGAGTGTTTCCTCTACAAGTTGTTGTCTTTGTCACTAACAGGCTCAGATGTCAAAACACTGCAGACTCACTGCACTCGTGTTCACCGCGTTCGTCTCTGCATGTGGTTTTTTCTCAATCGCTCCCTGCTCAGGAGTCTCTACACTGCAGGTTTTATTTTGAAATTGACCGGATGCTCCGTGCGTTTTCTTCGACTTCCTGTCTGGGCCGATCTGCTCTGTTCTACTCGACGCGTGCTTGCAGCGGGTTTAGACTCGGTGGGTATTTGGAGCAGAGTGGCGCTGCTGGCACGCTTTGGAGACGGACTGCAGCGCAGTAGAAAAGCGACCATGCACTCAAGAGGTCGCTATCGGAGTGCGCTGCGCAGACAGCATGCGGTGCACACCTATCCTGTAGAGTCTTCCCATAGGTGTGTGACAACATTACAGAGAGGATCCTGACAGAGATGGAAGATGATTTTTGTAAACACAAACAGCTGTTACATCACTTTACAAACACAGCAGACTACATCCAGAAAAGATTTCACCTCCAGGAGCTGCTGCCTCCATTAGTTGGTTTTATTGTGCATCACTGAAATACTGCAAAAACACAAACGGAATAACAAACTGAAGCTGTATCTGTCAGAAGGAAAAGCAATGACATTAAATCGCTTTTAAAGTACCGGACTCGGTTAACAAAAGCAAAAGGTCATTTCACCTCCAAACCTGTGAGTCTACTCTCGCCTGAAGTCATTACTTCATAAGTGTGACATCATCACAGAAAGGATCTTTACAGGGACAGACCTTTACGTTTTGAACCACAAACGGCTGTGTCATCACTCTCTGCAAGCACAGCAGACTACATTCAGAGAGGAAAAACAGGAATTGAACCTCACAGAGCGTTAAAGTCGCTGCCCCTCTGCTGCATTAGTCACAGACAGTTCTGATCAAGAAAACAGAAGTCACAGGATGACACAAAGTCACAAAGCGAGGCCGCGACAGATCGGCAGCTCCCGAGCTGTCGGAGTTTAAGCGACTGGTTCTCAACATCTTCAACAAAAGTTCTCTCTCTGCAGGGATCCTTTCTGTGATGTTGTCCCACAACCTGAGCCTGTCAGGGACAAAAAAACATCAGCTTTGAGTGGATGTAATGTTGATGGTTTGCAGGACGAGCGGCAGACACATCAACCTGTTTCACTGCTGCAGGCTGAAGTCGAACTTTTCCCAAACTGTTAGCTTCTCCGAGTCACTCAGACCCAAAGTAAAAGTCTTTCAAGACGCAGAGCAACAATCTGAAAGTGTTGCAGCACCAACTTTCCCTCTTCTTCTAGTTCTGACAACAACAAAGAACTTTGAACCGGAGAGCAACGAGGAGGGAAATAAATCAGCATGAAAACGACTGTTTCAGTCTCCCATGCTTTTCTTTTTCTTTCTGTTGTTTTTTTCTGCTTCGCCTCCAGCTCCGACTCGGCCATGATTAATTGCTTCATCTGTGTCCCTCTAAACTTAACAGCAGTTTATCTCGGCGCCGCTGTATGAACGTATAGAGCTGCTGTTTATAAAAAAGTGGAGCCGGGGAGATTTCTGCCGCAGAGCGATAACCAAAGCCCTGAACTCAGGGAGCTGCTGGTCACGGCTGTGACGAGGCTTCAGCATGTCCAGAGATTTAAGGTGGACGCCGAGGAAACACGGAGTCCTGAGTGGTCAGAAAAAAGGATTGGAGACGGCCACAAAGCTGGAGATGAAAATTGAAGAGGAGAGCTCTTCAGAGTGACCTCTTGTGTCAGCTTTGAAACTTTTGATGGAACAGTGCCATGCAGACACGACTTCTTCTTCAACAAGTTCTTGTCTGTCGTTACTTTCTTCAATTTCTCATCTCCTCCTCCTCCTCCTCCTTCCTTAACTCCTTTTTCTCCTTCTTCTTTTTCTTGAGTGTAAGTGGAAGAACGTCACAGTGGAGCCTTTTTCGAGTTAATGTTTTAGTGTTGTAATGTTTCTTCTGGGTGGTTTTAGCGGCCAGGTGTTGTGTGGCCGCTCGGCGTCTTGAGACGGGCATGATGGAGGGCATGGTCACATGACTTTGATGCAGGAGACAAAAGTAACCATCTCGTCCGTTTTGGAGACTTTTTGCACGATGGTGTCGACTCTCTTTTTGCCAATTCCTTTAAATTGGTTGTGATTTACGCCCAGTTTCACTCGATCCCTTGAATAAACTGTACTCTAACCGTCTTGGAAATACTGACGGGAAGGATGGCCAACATTTTAAAAATGAGACGCGTGTTCCAACAGTCCTAAATGACCCCCTAATTCCTGGGTAAACCGTGGTGGGTGGAGCACTAATCCCACATTTGGCTTCCTGTGAAATAAAAGCAGTAATCAGAATGACTTAAGGTGTCTTTGTATTGGGTTTTAGGGAATGTGAAACCTTAATACAGCTCTGAGGAAGCCCTCCTCAGCCCGGTAAGCTGATTTAAATGAGAAGCAGCTGGTGCCTGTAGCGTTCTCCACCTTACCGCTGAGGATATTCACCTCTAAATGTCTTTATCTGCCTCTAAAGCACCAATGACATACATACTGTAGAGCCTCCTCTGCCTCTCAGTGCACACATCCCTCCATTACTCCAACAGAATACTGATGAGTGCACAGTGAAGGTAACATGGTGAAGCTAAAGGCAGGTCCTCCCTGCACAATCGATGTATGTTTGTCCTCTGTGTAGATAAGACAGGAGCCGTTTAGTGCAGAGTACGGTCTGTACTCCTGTCAGGATGATGTGGATTGTTTTGACCCGCGGCCACTCTTAATTATCATGTCGAGAGAGAGAGTCTCTCCTCTCTGCTGGCCTCCGCAGAACAGAGGCCGCTCTTCATCTTCCTACTCCAGCCCCACTGCATGACTGTAATACAGAATGCTCGCTCGGTCTCGCTCACTGTGTTTTTATCACTTTGTGTTTTATTCGGCTGTGAACGCTGAAGGAAAAGGTGGCACCGTGTCTGCTTCTCTGGCGTTCAGATGTGTAGATGGAGCCGATGGTGGAGGGGAGCGCGCTCTGCCTCCGGGGTCAACACTTCAAAGGGGAGTTATAAATTCAAGCAGAGAGCCGTGGCCTCCGCTCAAAGGTGCTGACTTTCATCCCAAACACTTCACTTTGGATTGCACGCTGCCTCGGTTCATGCTGAAGGTCATGGTCCCTTGAAGCTGACAGAATCACATCATCTGCATAAAGCTGAAACCTTTGAAAAGTTACCCACTTATACGGTGTGTAACCCTTTTTATTTGACCCACTTTTGACCCTCCTGCAGCACAGCAGGGAAGTCAGGTGATGTAGTAGAAAGAGGGATGTATTCTGCTTGGGAGATGTAGTGTGGGGAGATGGATAGCTTATTTATGCCGGCCTTTAAGGACACTGGGGGTCGTCCATTTAATTCTCATATCCACACACACAGCGGTGTGTACCATCCGCTCATTTTCCTGCATGTGCCAACACAACCTGTTTTAAATAGTTTCACTCACAATATTCCCCATGGTGTCTCCCCATGGTGTCTCACGTTGGTTTATCCCCCTTGTGTCTCCTCTTGGTGTCGTCCCTGTGGTGTCTTGTGTTGGTTTCTCCCCTAGTGTCTCCCCTGGTTTCTACCAATGGTTTCTCCACCCAGTGTCTCTCCCTGGTGACTCCCCTGGTTTCTACCAATGGTTTCTACTCCCAGTGTCTCCCCCTGGTGTCTCCCCTTGGTACTGCTGCTATGAGCGACAGCCGGCCTCAGTCATGAGTGATACAGTCTTTACAGAAAAGGATCTCTGCCTGTTGTTGTGATCTCATATTGGCCTACTAAGTCTACACCCTGACCATGAGAGGACCAACCTTTCTTCTGGTCTGTCCCAAAGACTATAAGGCCATTATGGTACCTTGAAGCAGGTGCTACTTGTTGTGCTGTGGGAGTCGCCTTTGTCCAAGTTGTCATGACAAGTGTAATTTATCGACCTGCATGTGGAAAAAATTAAATTGGCAATTCTCAGAATGGCGTGCAAAACAATGCACTTTGGTAAGAGAAGAGGAGTTCGGGGTTAAATGGAGAATCTTCTCGTATGTGGTTCTAAACATCTTTAAGAGATTTTTGTTTTGGCCTCTAAAAGTTGAAGTCAGTACTGGAGGAAACTTTCAAACACGCTTTTTCGTTTGCATCAGCAACGTGAGCAGAAGTCTGACTTGAAATGAGACACATCGATTTTATTCTGAAGTCTTCACACAGCACCTGTCCAGATGTTTTAGATTACAGATTAAGACACGCTCCAGCCCTGATCAGAGCTCATCAGTCTGAAGCGTCTCTATCGGACGTCGACGGGACCCGATCCCCCCCGCAGAGTCTCCACGTTAGCGGCATCAGAGTCAGAGCAGCAGGGGGGTAATGGAAACTTCAGGTTGGACCGTCCTGGGTATCTTTGAGATCTGGATGATGGTTTGCACAGCGGTCGATCTGACACGAAGTTTGATGGAATAGAAGTGATATTTAAAGAACAGGGCGCAGAGTCTGAAGGCTTCTGAAGGAAGACGAGCGGGGAGATCATTGGTCACACTTTGGAGGTACGAACCTTTTTATCTCGTCGTCTTCCAGCTCTGCCTCTGATTGGCTGACCCATGAGCAGGTTGACTCATTGAGATCACAATCAGCTGTGTCATGAACGTGTTAGTGCCTTAACATCGCTTGTCTTGCTGATGACTCGACAGCGCCCGAAGAAGATCTGAGAGATCAAAACGTTAGCTGTGAGCTTTTCGAACCGTGAGAGGATCCTTTTTTAATTCCTAACTGTCGTCTTGTCTGTGATTGGCTGTCCTTGACATTGCATGCCCTGCAGAGTAAACAACGCGACGTGGCTGAAGATGTGTGAATGTGTCAGCTAACCGAGTCGTTGGAGAGTCAGCGTAGGAACTATTTCTTTGGAAGAAAGTAGTCCCAATGGAAAGCTGTGTGTGCACTGTGGATCACTCTAAGAATATTCAATTTGCCTCCAGAGTCCTGCCGTTTGCAGAAATCAGCGGAAGGTATTTCAAACCTTAACGGCACAAATCGAGTGGTGAGAGGAAATATATCTTTGGTAATTTAGTTAAATGGAATACTGAATATGCTTGTACTCTGTGTGTTCCCATGAATGATGTATCAATGGGCTCTCAGGTTGGTGTAAGTGCAGCAAACAGCAGGTGCTTTCACACAGTTTGGATTAAATTGACCCGGAGTCGGACTGAAAATTGAATTGTGTTCCGCGCTCGCTACCTTTGGCCGTTTCACGTCTCTGTTTGAGCCGCTTCCATTTCATCTGCAGACTCTGTTTTCATATTACAAATCTGTCCGATCCATTTATATCTCCAACACCACCATCCAGCGTCTTTAAATATCTGCAGCTCCAGCGCAGCGGCGTCCTTCACAGCGAACTGTTCAATCAGACTCTCAGCGTGTTCCCCCATCGCCTCTTTCCACCAATAAAGCCCTGCTCCCATAATCATCGCTCATCACTTTTAGTGTCAACATACAGCTATTTACTATTGAGCTGTGGATATAAAATTCTATTTTCTATTAACTTAGCGTGGAGCCGAGAGGGAAGTCTCTCCATCGACATCTTCAGCCTCGGCTGTAAATTCGAGGGCAGGAAAAGGATATCACATAACTTTTGTGAGTGCGGAGATTAGAGGAGACTGGATGTGATTCTTAGCTCACATCCTCCTCTCAGGGTCTCAGAGTGTGTGAGTGTTAGGGAGGATTGGGGATTTTATGGTGCCGCTGCAGCTTTCCTCACAAGAGGGCCTCGTGTTGTTTCCTCATGTCTGTGAGTTTCTCTTGAAGAACATGACTAGAGGCAGAGGCACAGGCAGAGAAAGATCCTCTAAACCCTCTTAAATGTGGGAAACAGCATCATCCAAGTGAAGGAACATGTCATTTTCCTCTTAGTTCTGCAGCTCCTTCTCTTCCTCCACCTTCCTGTCATCTCCTGGTCTCTGTAGGTCCGACACTTCCCGGCCCTGTTGGACTCCTCGGCTTGTTTCTTGGCCTCTGCGGTCTTTTTCTTTGTCAGCTCTCCTCACCTCCTCCTCACCTCAGAGAAACTCTTACTGCTCGCCTTCCTTGGCACTCACACCTCTTTGTCTCTCAGTCGTTTTTTTTTTGGCAGCTGTGGGCTTCTTCTGAAGAATGCAATGTAGACTTTGAACAGATGGTCAGGCTTCTAAGGTCACAAAGACCGTCTATTAGCTGTCCTCTCAAATGAATTTACATTTTCATCAAATCTATTCTGTCTTGTTGTTTTGTGTAACCCCGCCTCCTGCCCAATGAGAGCTGGGATCAGCTCCAGTCATGAGTCTGGGGGTTTAGATAATGGATGTATGGATGGATGGACACACAGTTTTGTAAGGCACTCACTTTTCTATTCGGTTTAAAAAAGGGGATTTGATATTAACGTGTTTGGACCTCAGTCTCTTTGACGGCTCATTTTCTGCTTCTTTGTGCCGCTGTCAGACTCTGATGTAAAGTTGTGACGCCCGCTGTTCCCCTGTAACATCTCATCAATGAGCCTCACAGCTGATCACAGAGTCCCAAAACGTCCCTGACCCTTTTCTCTTTTTCTTTTTTTTTTTTACTGCATCATCCTTCTTCCCGTCCCCGCTCCTCTGAATGTGCTCACTCAGAGCGCTGACGCCTCACTAGAATATGCTAATAAATCTCCTCCGAGGAGCATTTGCAATGTAAATCACAGAATCCAGTGGAGAGCTAATATCACAGAGGGGTCAGAAGCTAAGGAGCCGCTCAAATGATTCATAGTCCTCCTATCAAAGCAGCACTTGTCCTACTTGAGACTTTAATCTCCTTCAGCCTTGTTTAACCCCGGCTCGCTCTTCACCCGGCCCGACCATGAGACCCCGGAGATCCAAAGAGAGAGACAGAGAGAGAGAGAGAGAGACAGACACTTTTTTAAATCCACTCGCTCGCCCGTGTTTTCCTGCTGGTGATAATTGGCATCCTGGCTGCTGTTTGTATTGTGTTTCATCCCGGGGCGGTCTGTGGTGCAGATTAAAAATCGACTGGGGTCAAACGGCTAATTGGAGCAAAGTGTGTGTGAGTGAAGGAGGATTTCTGCTGATATCATTTAATGAGACCTTCGTAGTCTCTGCTCGCCAAACTGAGAAATGAGTTTGGGTCATCAAAGTCAGATTAGAGCGCCAGCGCTGATTTATGCAACATTTATTAACAAGAGGCGCGCTCCACTCTGTCTGCAGGTTAAACATGGTGTCCATTTCTGACGCTCTACTTTCTTAATGAATAATTTAATGAGAGAAATAAGTTCGCTGCATGACGACCACGAGGTCATGTCACCGACCTCCTCTGCTTTTCGATTCATCGTGTGTTGATAGTTAGTTTAGTCACTGTTTTATATTATAGAATTCAAATCCGATCAGTGACATGAATACAGGCTCGCTGAACGAGAGGCACGGAGGTGATCGGAATGTCGAGCTCGCCAAGCTTCTCTCCTGTGATTCGTTGATGATCAAACGTCTTTATCTGGCTGCACAGGTGGATGATATCGAGCCTGGGGGACGCACCGACACACACACACACACACACAGAACACTAAAGACAGGGATTAGTCACACCCGCGCGCACACCCAAACACGCGCACACAGGAGGTCTGAGGATGTTTATGCCGTCGCGCCATCGCTGTGAAATGTCACAAAGAGGGGCTCTTTTACATTTCAACACAAACCACTGATTGCACTTTGTGTTGGAAATTGTTGGATAAAAGTGAAAGATGAAGATGAACTGTTGCACCATGGAAAATGTTAAACAAGCTGTGACTGTCTACCCGCCTCCCCATGCGGCTGCTTCATGGTAACTGACTCTGCGGGGGCTCTTACCCCAGTCAACCTGCTCCCATGTTTCGATTTGAATGATTTGACTGTTTGTTAAAAGAATCACCAATGATTAAAGGAGCAATATGTAAATCTGACACCTAGTGTCTAAAATGGGTACTGCAGTCCAAGTTCTAAACATTGCAGAGAGCTGTCTCCCCTGTAGCTGCAGAGTCATCTTTGTGTTGAGCTGTTTTCATGTCTGCTTCCTCTCTAACGTTTTTTTTATTTATTCTCCTCTCTCCCCCTCAGTGCCATGAATCAGCCTGGACCACAGCTGCTGCCCACTTAGAGGTCGCTTCGCCTCTCTTTCCCCCTCTCTTCGGTCCGGAGGATGCTGGGAATGTGTCGCGGGCGCAGGAAGTTCCTGGCGGCCTCTCTCGCTCTGCTCTTCATCCCAGCGCTCACCTGGCTTTACCTCTCGGTCGGGAGCTTCCAAGGTGAGCACAGACACGTGAACACACTCGGCCCTGTGATTGAAGTCACAGAGGCTTACGAGACTGAAATGAAGCTGAATGCAGGGTCGTAGTTGCAGTCTGGTGTGAGGAGTCTGCAGTGATGCTACCTGCCCGTTTCCTGACCCTGGATGGGTATAAGTCCTGGATGGGGGGGGGGGCAGGTCAGCACCAAGGTCTTTCTGCAGTCCTGATTGTCCGTTGCAGCTTGTGTCTGTCGTGTTCGGTTGCAGATCTAAACCAGTGCAAGGAACAGACGAGTAATTCTGGTGCTGGCTAGTGAGGGTGATGATGTTTCAGGGTTTAGTCACATCCCTACAGTGTGTCTTATTGTTGTTCAGGTCGGGGAGTATAGGGGGGGGTCATTTGTCTCTGGATGCCGTGGACCCATCAACTGGTTTGCCACAGCAATGTGCGAGACCTTTTAAAATATCAAACTTTGAGTTTCCTCACTGACCCTGGTAACATAAGAAGTGAGATTTATGTGGAGGAATGGTCCCGTGCATCACAATGAGGTCCTTAATGTCTTCAGAGCTCGCGCTGTAATAAATCAGTTTAGAGGAATAACAACACAAACAGCAGAATACAACGTTCCACTGTTTATATCAAACTTCCCGAATAGCCCCTTAAAGTCTGATGAAACAAATTCCCTTTTGGACAAAGTCACCTTTGTGTTGCGTCTCTTCTCGGGTGGAGGTGGAGTATTAGCGAATCACCGAGGCCTGTCCAAAGTTGATTACTTCCAGCAGACAGTTTAGTCCAGGAGCTCTGCGCACCGTTTTAATGACTCCCCCTCTCCGGATTGAAAGGCTGCGTTGGTGCCGTTATTAATTATGATTAAATTGACAATTTTGACTGGGAGGAGGGGGGCGGTGGGGGGGGTCACAGTGACTGGAGACTGTATGTGTGAATAGGCTCCTTTAATGCAGGAGTCAGCCAGGTCTGCAGAGTAATTATTCGATTTGGCAGTGTGTTGCTGGCGGTGCAGAGTATTTCCTGGACGGTGTGATAAGTTGTGAAAGGAGCTGGCTGCAGGGAGCGTCAGGCTGAACGTGTTGGACAGGAACAATGTGCTGCTCTGGCTCTGACTCCCCCCCTCTCTCTCTATACATGTCTGACCTCTCCTCTTCCCTGCGTGTTGTTTCTTCTGTTGTCTCTGTATTTTTGGGATGTGTTGAGTCTCGGGGGTGTGCAGTGTTCGGTCTGGATGTTTAAACCTGCAGAGAGAATGAAGTGATGAAGACACAAACATTCACTGTAGGCCTAAAAGGACAAAGGCATCCTCACCACATACTGCAGCTTACTTTGATCTGACTGTTTCCTGTATGTGTAGAGAACTGAAGTTGTGTGTTTGTGTCAATGTGAGTTTGATAAATGCAGAGACATTTAAACTTCAGGAAGACGTTTCAGTGTTCTTTTAACGATGACGCTGTGTGACAGCTAGTCCGACTAAAATGACCCAGAAAGGTATTAAATGGAAAAGTGAGGTCTTACTGAAACCATGAATGTATGTTTGTGCCTGTTTGTTTAGAAAACATAAAAAATCACTCGAGTGTTTGAAATATTCAGGAGGAAGGTTCGGCTTATATCCCTTTTGTTAGGAGAAAATGTTCATGATGCTACAAACTGTAGAAAACCGGAAGAGACAGGAAAAAAAGATTGGGTTCCAAGATCGTCTTAAAGCACCAATCAGTGAGATGTGTAGTGAGTGAAATGATAAAGTGACCTCACTATATGATCAGACATTAAGGAAACATGCTATGTTGAAGTGCTGGCTTCTCTGACAACAATGCAGCAGCCAGTATGTCCTCCTTCTAACTTTAGATTCTGCTCCTGAATGCTCTGGATTTGTTTGGACCAGAGAAGGTAGGCGGTTTTAAGGCGACCCCCACACGGCCGTTTTGGACGCCCCTGTGTTTGTCAGATATGAGAGCAGTTATCAGGTCAAACCAACAGGTGTTGCAGTGATGGAAGCGGGCAAGAGAAGTGGTTCAGATAG
The DNA here is from genome assembly GCF_963584025.1 of Labrus mixtus. Lineage (NCBI taxonomy): Eukaryota > Metazoa > Chordata > Actinopteri > Labriformes > Labridae > Labrus > Labrus mixtus. The sequence continues at coordinate 8,849,132 of NC_083633.1, read as the reverse complement.
AAGTGATTGTACCCGACCTAAAAAGCCTCTGCATGTTTCTAATAAGCTCCACGAGCAGAAACGTGCTCAAACTAGGATCAATGTTGGAGATGCTTTTTGAAAAATGGAGAGAGGTTAGAACGCACACACTGATGGTAGATGCTGCTGTGTAAAGAGTTCATTCACACTCATTCACATGCCGCAGACGAAGCAGCAGGCGGTTAAGTGTCTTGCCAGAGAACATATCGGACATGTGGCTGCAGCAGCTGGGGCCCTGATCTTCCAGTTGGGAGATGACCGACTCTACCACTGAGCCACAGCCGCCCCCAAATACATCCCACCATCGCCGTGTTCACTAACCAAGAACCCAAGCTGGAGCTGGTTAGTCATTTCAAACCTCAGGCTGCTCTATCTTTGAAAAACACTTTAATCTTTCTTCCTGTCCCTCATAGATATAAAAAATATAAATATATACAAGCTGTTTTGTAAAAGCCAATTTTCTCCAGCTCAGGGCTACGTCGACTAGAAGTCTTACCTGGCTGTCTCCACCAGCGAGCAGCTTCTCCGTGTTTCCGTCTCATCACGTCTGGATTAGTGTTTCAAACTCTCACTTTTCCCAGGATGCTGCAGAATATTGGTTTTGCCACTTTTTGAAATTGTTTTCCTCGGGTTATAAAATAAAATAAAAAACGCTTTGACACTGACAATTCCGGCTTTTCCTCATTTTTTTTTTATCGGCACATTGGCGAGCCTCGTAATGACCACTCTGGGGCAGTCGGTGTAACAAGGAATGCATTAGTGAATGAATAATCCAGGGAAAGAATAAACGCGTATTAGCTTAAACGACTCTGGTGCATCGCAGAAAACAAATCACATTTGGCCCCTGAACAGCAGATTAGTGAACCCCATATTTCAGAGGAATTGGCAGTAATGGGCTCTGAAAAAAAAAAGTGATTTATTTAAAAATGTTCAAAGAAATGAAACGACTCTTTGGTTTTTGCCAGAGGCCAGTATGCAAATATTGTCTCTTCCTCATTAATCACTCTGCTTGTTCATTACTTCATTACTTTGACCTTCCTGCCAAATTCATTTAAGCGCCCTTCGAGGCGTAGTTGAACCTTTTCGCTGGTGATTTCCTGAATGGACGGCGGTGTTTCATATTCATAAGACAAAAGGAGGCCGCTGCAGGAATCCGTTAATGTGGAACAATCCCCCCGTAGCTCACAAGAGGAAATGAATGTTCATGTGTCCTGTGTGTGACTCCGGCCTTTGTGTGGAGCGCACACGGCTGACAGAGAACTACATCCTCTGACAGTCCAACAAACAAAGTGTCCGAGGTTTCTATTGTTCCTCTAACGCAGCGCTCCTCTCTCCACGCCAACATACATCATCCAAGAAGCTTTGGATTGTCTGCAGCGCGGCGCGAGCTCGTGATTTATGTGCTGCACTCCGTCCCAAGCAAGCCACAACCTGAGAGCGTGTGATGTTCAGGACGTTTAAAATGAATAAAACGGACAGAGCGTTATACTCTGTATGTAATCACGTTTACTGCCGGCCAATATAAGCCCAGCAGACGCTCAGAGCAGCTGATGCAGCCGTCCAGCAGACTGGAGTATGTGATGTGATAGAACGAGGCGATGGATACGTCAACAATGGAGGACACAACGTTTGCCCAGCAGGCTCTCGGAGTGGATCTCACACGTGTAACTTTGCCCTGAGTAGGAATGAACAGGTGCATACAGTCTCTCTCTCTCTCGCCCCTCTAGCTCTCTCTTTTTGTGTTATTGGTGTTGAATTGTTAACTTCATCTTTGCGTCATGTTTGTATTTGTTTCGTTTCATGTCAGCGTGAGAGCACGAGGAGATATTATCTTTAATGTGTCTGAATAATCCCATAAGGGACGGGTCGTGTTGAGAGCTGAAATGAAGATTGGTTCATTGATTCATTCATATCGGACATTCACTAAGAAGACCAGATTGGAGCCTCGCTGTCAGTGGTCCAACACGTCAGCTTTGAGTTTTTAACTCGACCCACACCCGGTTGTGTTACCTAAACTGGGGTGTGTGCGGCTGTGGCTGAATTGGTAAAGTCGTTGTCTCTCAACCGGAAGTTCGAGGCTTCGATCCCCAGCTCCTGCAGCTACACGTCCGATGTGTCCTAGGGCAAGACATCTAACCCCGATTTGCTGGCGCTGCTTCGTCTGAGGTGTATGAATCTTGACGTAGACACTCGCCTACCCTGTGAGTTCGGTTACTGTCGGCTTCTTTCTGCAAGGTTGTTGTAGTTTTTTGTTCCATGAGTTTGAGAGCGGGACAACTTCACCAACCACCATGGGGCATGAAGAGTGAAAGGCTTGAAGGTCAAAAAGCTCCAGCAGCACTTGTAGTCTGAAGATCGACTTTATTAACCAATTAGACCCGTCGCGTTTCGGTTTGTGGCGTTCCTCAGGGTCGTCCTGAGTGCATCTGAGATTCACAGGGCGTCCATGAGGTAAGAAAGATAAGAAAGTAGAAACCCTCAGACTCTCAGTGATTAATTTTAAAACAATCGTGCATATCTTTCTGTATGCTATTATATGGCACTCACCGTTAAAAAAAGATAAAGTCACCATGGTTGTTTTCAGATGCTCGTTTGCAGGAACTAGAACCGTCACTCAGAGATTCAACTCGTATCTTTGTTCAAACTGTGAGAGAGACAGCTGACCAAAGTTTCTGACATGTCAGGAATTCATCCAAACAGAATATGTACAGAGTAAGGAGATGATCGCTGCTTGTTTCCTCCTGAACCCTGAAGGACAAACGATGCCCGGCTCCGCTGGGATTCAGTTAAACTCGTAAATGATGCAGGCAGCTCAGAAACACCAAGGGTTAAAAAAACAGACTCACATCATCCCACGTCTCTGCAGCTCGACGTGTGTCAGCAGCTGAGTCTACATCCGGGCTGTAACCTGATGAATGCTCACCAACATTTCTCTGATTCTGCTTTTTCTTTGTGATTAGCTGCAAAGGTTTTCAACGTTTCCTGTCAGTTATCACCATGACAACATACGCCTGTGATTCTCCAGAAAGAGGCAGATCAGGCCGATAACACCGAGAAAGTAACTCGGTGGGATGATGTTTTATTTATTCGTTGTGCAGCTTGAGAACTCCGGATCGACGGTGAAGACGGCGGAGCTTCCACAGGACTGCGTTTTCTTGTTTCTGCTGCTTTCTGATTCCATCAGACCGTGTACCCGTTCCCAGTTCCTCCGCTAATTCAATCACCGCGTTTGAAGGTGCAGCTCGCTCCACCACACTGTCATTTGAGTCACGCAGAACATGACAGTTTCAGGGCTCTGTAACTTGATTTAGCTGCATCAGCAGGCTCGGCTGGGCCGGAACTCTGACAAAGAGACTCAGACGGTGTTTGGTTAAGAGGAAAATATAACTATTACCTCAGATATCAAAGTGTCCTACCTCTACGCATCCTCCCTGCTACACACAGCTGTTAATGATCAAATATGAGAGGGGCTGCAGCGGTCTTTGAGGAACCAAGACCCGGGTCGGAATCTGAAGCGTCTTGGGTTTTGTTGGGTCTTGTTTGCTGCTACAGGTCTCTCTATCAGCCAGTATATCTAACCCCTAATCTGACGTGAACAGACCCTCCTAAAAACAGTTCTCTCGGTGTAATCGAACTACAGCTTCTCCTGAACGGCTCGTCCTCCTCTAATAGAGTTCGTCTGCCAACTTTCTGGAGCAAACCTCGACACTCGGTGGCGTCATTTACTGAGCCTAATCTGAGTCGTGGTGCTCGTTAGATCTTCTGTCGATTTAGTTGCTTTGAAGGGAAGATGAAGAAACGGAGCGCGATGCGTTTGGCACATTTTATAACCTTTCCATGAGAACATCGTGTCGACTCGATTTAATGAGACGCTCAGACACACTCGCCCTTTTGAGGCCGCTTTGCGTTTCGACATTGTGGAAGCACGACTCAGCAGGAGCTCCTCACACACACACACACACACACACACACACAGTCAGACATGTTGAGTGGCAGTTCAGTGCTGATTCTAAACATGATTCATGTCTCCTCATGCATTCAGAAAAAATGAGTAACTGGGAAGAAATCAAACCAGTTATGAGCTGTCAGACCATCCATCAGCAGAAAACGTCCAATCACATTCAAGGTCACTGAGCCAAACACTCCGTCAGGTTTTATTACTGTGCTGCAGGAAACCGTCCAGATCATAGCATCACTGTCAACGCCAAGACCACTGACACAATCCATCTGTCCTGACACACACACACAAACACACACACACACACACACACCCTGCTGCGCATCAATATGGCTGCCATACGGCTGATCACACCTCACATGGGGTTGGTAATAAACTTCTATTAAAAAGCAATTTAGTTATTGATTTAGTCGTTAACTCTGAGCAGCCAGGAGACATGTTGAAAACAAACCTCTGGATCCATCACTGTTTAAAGAGGGAACAAAGGGGGACTCTGAATATTAACGCAAACCTTCTGAAAACCCTTTCCAGGATTTAGCCTCGCCCCCGGTTATGACCTCGGGACCCTGTAGGTTTAGAGCTGGCACGGGGAAAGATCCAGACATGAATTCTTCAGTTCTTCAGCAGGTTGTGATTTAAGGATATGTTTGTGTTATGTTTAAAGACAGTGTGATGTTTGTTGTGTTCGTAGATTCACCTCTGAAAGCTCAACCTGCTTTTGAGATCATGGCGGAGTAAAGGACGGCACGTTAGAGCCACGTACGGCCGGGTTCATTGTTGGGCGCTCATACTGCGTCACCTCATTCATACCACTGTGCCCCCTGCACACATGTGTGGCCCCTCTCCAGGTGACTCATATTCAGTCCAGCTTTGCTCATATTTTCAGGTGTCTTTGGTTTTTGTGTCTTGGTTTGTTTCTGTGGAATCACGTCCTGTCCTGGGGGGCGGCACAAGCTCAGTCTGTACAGTGCTTGCATAGACGGACGAGGACGGAGGAAGGAGGAAGGAGGAAGGAGGGGGGTCTACAAGAGGCTGGCACTCTCTGTTAGGACATGGTGTCAAGCAAAATATTTGATTGATGTTCAATCAGCTTCTTTATCCTCCAGCACATCTCTCTACCTACAACAATAAGTGTCACAGTCAGACACTGACGTTCAGGTTTTCACAGCGAGTTTCTCTCTCTCTCTCTCTCTCTCTCTCTCTCTCTGAGTTTCCCTCCTTTTTGTTTGTGAGAGAGTGGAGGGAAGTGTTCGTACGACTCTGGTGAAACACAGACGTCTTGGAAAGAGAGCGTGGAGGCGGCGTGATGCAGCCAGACGGCTGTTTGTACCTTCATTAAATGTGCTGTTTGAAAGACGAGTTCAACCTTTGAAACTCAGATCCACTTCTCTCTGCACTCTCTCAGAAGCAGCTATACGTTAGGGGAAGACATCCCTCAAACACAGAGAGAAGCGGCGATGGTCCTTTATTCACATTCTCAGCTTTTTATTTTCTTTCAGTAAGAAGTGTTTTCTCGCTTTAATCTCGGGCTCAGTTCAGGACAAAGAAAGGTTAAATATGAAACATCCATTTCTGATGTTCTGGTCTCCTTATCGTAGCCCAACGACACCATGGCAGCTGATTCCTGTTCTCGTGAGGAGGTGTGAAGGGTGTTTTAATGCCCGGTGATCAGGTCCAAATGATGCGCGTGTTGCTGGCGCTCACCAGATATCAGGCGGAGAGCAGGAGGGACACAGGGGACGTTCACAGATAACAATAATTACACCTGACTGTAAATACAGGGAGCGTGGCGTGGGAGCATGGCGTTGGCGGCAAGAGCAGTCATGAATAACTCAGCAGGCGCGCCATGTCTCCGTGTTGACTCATTGAGAGCTTCTGATCATCCAAAGCGAGGGTGGGAACTTAAAAAAAAAGGTACACGTTTTTTAATTCTCACTGCCAGAGGGACGAAGGAGGAAGTGTTACAAAATGTAGGCCACGTTTTTTTTCTTATTATTTTTAAGGTTAATTTTTTTAGGAATTTCGGGTCTTTATTTGAGAAAGAGGACAGTGGATAATAGAGTCAGAAATCGTGGAGAGAGAGAGAGAGTGGGGAATGACATGCAAGAAAGGTGCCGCAGGTCGGATTCGAACCCGGGCCGCCCGCATACAGGACTTAAGCCTCCATGCATGGGGGGCGCTTACTAACCACTTCGTTTGTCGACGTCCCTGAACACTGATTACCTACAAATGTGCATAAGATCGCCGAGCGCTTCTTTGATACAGATTTTTTTTGTGCTTGTGCACATTCTAAATTTCATTCTTAAAATGGAATTAAGAAAACTTTCTCCGCTCTGTTGATAAACGAGGCATCAGGAATGTGTCTGCTGTGAGAACTAACGTAGAGGATCCTTTTTTTTCTTTTTCTTTTTCTTTTTTCCTTCTGACTTGCACGCAGAGCTGCACGAGGAGTCGATGACTCTCCAACAACAGTTTACATGTTGATGACATTTTTAAAAAAAAGTAGGACCACATGTAAGCAGTGTCTGAAGTCTTAAAGTTGCCGGCGTGAAAACAAAGCCCTCGTGCTCTCTTCCTCTGGGATGTAAATGACGGAGCATTGTTCGAATGTTTTCTTCTCTCCCCCCCCCCTCCTCTCCCGGGGGAACGGGCCTCATGTGTTTACCCGGGCTTTTGTTTGCATGTAGATGATGAGCTTCATGACAAATACCTGAAAGCCGAATGAATTGGCTCGGGCCGCAGAGGAGAGCAGGTGCATCTGCCGCCCTGCAAATGCCATATGCAATCTCTGAGCGGACAAACAAACGCTCAGCGCGTCCAGTTCTGTGGGATTAGGCCCAGCAAATCCACTCTGCAAATTAATTACAGCCTGGACGAAACGGAGTCCAGAAGGTGCTTTTGTTGTGCGGGGAGAGGGCTTAGCGGCGCTCCACGGTCGAGCGGCGCCGCGTGTGTGCTGACTGCTTTTATATCTCGCGGTCTCAGGAGGACGGTGAATCTGAAGGCGAGCAGAAGTCTCTTCATTAACACACTCGGTTAGAGGCCAACGAGAAGTTTTTATAACAACGCTTCAACTCGCTCCAGGCTTCACTTCCACTTTACACAAATGAGAGAAAGCACGACTCCAACATGTTCTGCGGGTTATTGGCGCTTTGTGTGCGCGCCTGTTCAGGACCAGGATGTCTGGTTGACAGGCTGGAGGCTCTCCCAGAGTCCAGAACTATCGGCCCTTGCGCTGTGATGATAGACGGTGTCATACTGGGAAGCCATTTATTACCTGACACTGATCAATACGTGCAATCGAGCTATAACGCCTCCGCTTTCCTGCCAAACGGTGAGATGTGGAGTCGGCCTCTGACATCCTGGTTAGAATCTGATCGGACAAAATTATTGAATTCTTTGATGACCTTCAAACCACAGGTGAGCTGAGGTTTGTAGGGGTGCTTCTCCGTGCTGCAGAGCGGCTCCACTGTACCTGCTGTTTAAAAACTTATTAAAAATACATGTGAATAATGTAGGCAATACTGAGGCCCAGCGGGGGGGGGGGGGGGTCCTGCTGAGCTCCTGGGTTTCGCTCTATACTGAGGAAAAAACACGATGAAGCTGGAAACTCAGCGTGCATCCATTTCTGTCTTTACTTTCTCTGTCGTCAACATCTCCCTCCAAGGTTTACCTCCCGTGGTTTAATAAAGATCCTCATTTTGCACCCCCCCAGCACTATAACTAGTAAGAGACCTGGATCTGCTTCACAGTCGCTGCGAAGTGCAGCACTTAAAAGTTCATAAAAGTTCTGCAAAAGTAAAGTTTATTTCATCACGTCTCTCAAGAGGAACACTTTCTATACTCAAAGAATTACAGTTCAGGGTTGGTAATGATTTCCAAAGTAGCATTCCCTCAGTGCTCCATCTTCAAACCCCCCCTCCCCTCTGTGCTACTTCTAAAGCCCCGCCCCCTTCACTTACATGCACGAGCGCCGTCTCTCCAGAAGTGGACCTCAGCTCATCTCTTGCATTGTGTAGAAACTACGTCGTCTCACGTCTCATTCAGCGCTAAGTAAACTCACAGTATAAACTCCTAAAGTCATCGGTGACGCGCTTTGAGTGTGGGCTAGAGCACGACAGAGGTAGAGAGCGAGCAGGGAGACAGGGAGGCGTCTGATTGGTCCATCAGATTGGTACCTCGTGGCAGACATTGGTCGAAGTTTTTACAGGATTACAACTGCTACAGATGACGGATTTTCTTCGTTCCTTTTTCAGAGAACATGAGTTATTAATGTCTATCAGGACCTAAAGACAATTTCAACCAGAATCTTAAAAAGTGGATCTGGAGGAAATGACCAACCCTGAGTTTAACTTTTTGTACTGCAAAGAGGGAGAGACGAATGTGGCCAGACATTTCAAAAAGACAAAGAACTATACAAAGAACTATTTATATGTGTGTATAAAGTATCGTGTCTGTCTTAAGAAACCTGCAGGCCAACTCCTCTGTTGTCATCGTGTTTGTGCTGTTGGGACGCTGTGCTGGAGTTTGTCAGAACAAAAAAGAAATGAATGAATCTTTGGTGTGTGGGACTTCTGTATCTTCTGCCGTGGTATTGAAACAGGCATCAGTATCTTACAGCCGTGGGCGCTGTGTGCACAGGACTGTCTGTGTTTATGTCTCGGTGCAGTTGATGACAGGAAACATCGTCTTTTCAGCCGTTACATTCTCCAGCAAACAACCAGGTTTGGCTTCATGGCTTCGTGATGTCACACCTGATGCTGCCATGCGGGCGAGACGCGTTGTTTGCTGAAGAATGTAAACCAATTGAAAAGAAGACGAAGAAGCAGTCCAGCCTCCTTGTGTGCCGTGAGGTGAATCTTCTCATGTGCTGTCAGGTTTCAATGTGGTTTGAGTTTTACTGGATTCATATTGACGTTTAAACCTCTGTAACCACGACGACAGTAACGTGCACCGGCTGCAGACGCACACAGAAAGAGCAGCTCGTGAAGGACCCGAGGGTTGGGTTTGGTTCTGTTGCTGCCCTGCTGTGTTTGTTGACATTTAATAAAATGTAACCGGGCCTAAAGGTGTTGTTTATTTTAGCAGCAGTGTCATAACACGCCTCTTTTTCTTTCATTTTGAAATGTTCCTTAAATCACTTTAACTTGAACTTTGTCACAGACTTCCTCTGTGGTGTCAGTCCTCATGTTTAATCTGTTTCTCCCTGTGTCCCCCCCCCCCCCCCACCTGCAGTGAAGCCCCTCCCTCTGTCCCCGTTGGAAGCCCAGTCATCTACACCGGCGGGGGGAGCCGGCGAGCGCCAGGCTTTGGAGCTGCGGGTGCGGGCGGTGGAGGAGGAGAACCGGGCGCTGCGCCGGGAGCTCAGCCGGCCACCCAGGAGCCCGTCTGCGCGCCTTCCAAGCGCCGGTCACCGTGGCAACCAGAGCAGAACGCATTCAGAGGAGGGGACGGGCGACAATGAGGGACAAAAAGCTGCGGCGGTGGGAAACAGCTCGGACTGCGTGCAGCAGCCGGCCGTGGATAAGTGTGAGGTGAGATGTGTGTTTGTCGTTTTTGAACTACACAATGTTCCGTTCTGTGACACGACAACGATCAGGGACGCCGCGTGACCTTGGAGATGTGCTCCCGGAAGCAGGGCCCCCATTAGCCCGCTGTGACGGCGCCTTCCACCCAGACGTCAGCCTCCTATTAGCCTAATCCTCAGCACAGATGCAGCTGGCTTTCTGTCTGGAGAAGGCTCACTGTCAGGATAATGTGCGAGCTTTAACACCGCCACGCTGAGATCCCTGCGCGGATAAAACCTCGCAGCATATCACCTCTCAGCCCGGCGGGAGTCTGCCTGCATGACGGGAAGAGCTGACACTAACAGAGTTTGTAACAGGCTGCAGATTTCAGATACCGACTGAGAACACTTTGGTTTTTCTGTCGGAGAAGGTGAAGCTGGCGTTGTCATAGAAACGGAAGATCGACTGCATCACTTCTGATAACCTCCACCGAGCACAGACTCTGATTTATAACGATGACCAGATCACCTGCAGACGTCCGTCTTTGTTGTTTTCTCTCATAAATCAGCTGATTGACGTCGTCGAGTCGTTCGTCTCAAGTTATTCAAACTTTCAGTTTTCTGTTTTTCTGCAATTTCAAAACTCTTCAGAACTTCCCCTTCTGATTTCAAAGTGTTTGCATCTCTATCCATCTTCAGACTGACGTTTCAAGACGCCATATTTACGCCCCTGTGACGTTTCGCCTTCAATCTGAATGTCTTGGAGGCGTAATGGGGGGGCGAAGTGACAGGTGATTGGTGCAGCAGTTCCAGACGTCCATATTTCAAATGAAATAGGAGGAACGTCCGTCAGTGCAGAAAACGTCGTTTCCAGTGTTTGTGCAGAAGAAGAAGAGTCAGTGAGTTTAATCCAGATGAGTTTAAAAACGTGTTTCATGTGCTTTAAGAAACGACTGTAACAAGAAAACCTCGACTTATTGCAGAGAACAGCACTTTCATAGATTCACTTTTTATTGAATTAAAACTTACAGCTGCTGAATACCAGACTCTAATTCATCAGGATGATTGAATTACGGGGAGGCCACTGACAAAGATGAGAAATGTGAGATCAGATCTGAGATAGATAAGTCAAACACAGCGTCGTGTGTTTGATGAGTTTCTGTGAGAACATAAAGATCAGAGTCAGGGCTGCAAATAAAGATTCATTTAGCTATTTATCAATCTGCTAGTGCAGTCTGTAAAACATCAAGAAGCAGTGAAAGACCAATGGAGGATTATTCAGTGATGTTTATGGTCCTGGTCTCGATCCCTTAATGTCCTGGTCTTGTCTTGTCTCGGGCGCAGCGCTCCGTGACATCACCTCCATGTGTCCAAGAGGAGGGAAGGTCAGATCACAACAAACGGCGTCCCACTCTACTGAGCTCTCGTCTACAGACCTACCGGGACGTCGGAGAGAGAGAGAGAGCTCTAGTTTGTGGGCGTCCCGGGTGTGTTTTCTAGCAGCAGCAGAAATGCGTGGCGTGATCCTGAAGCTAGAGAGCCGCAGCTCCCTGGCGAGCCGAAACTCTCTCCCTCATCCCGTCGTGTCCTGAGGATCTCATGAAGCCACGCCCTCTCCTTCTTCTTCTTCTTCTTCTTCTTCTTCTTCTTCTTCTTCTTCTTCTGTGCTGCTCATCTCCTCCTCCTCAGCAGAAGAAAGGTCAGAGCTGTCTGCTGAAGAGTGGACAGAAGCTACTTTCCCCAGCTCTATTCCCAACTATCAACCGGTCACTTAGCAACCTGCCCCCCCCCCCCCCCCCCTTGTCTGTGCCCTACCCTGCGGTGAGTGCAGTGCACAGCTCATCCTCTCTGAGGCCCTAAAGACTGCACAAAGAAAAAAACAGGACGTTCAGAGCTGACTCTCCCCCAACACTCAGACACACACTCAGAAACACACGTACTTTCTCACTTGCAGGTGTGTGTGATGAGCGTGTAGCTCTCTGAGAAAGGAACCTGCCCTCCGACGGTTTCTTATCACCACCTTCTACTTTCCTCCCACATCAGCTGTCACTCACACACACACGAAGACTTCCTGCCAGCTGACTGCAGGAGGAAGAGAAGGAGGAGGAGGAGGAGAGAGGAGGACGACGACGACGACGCGTGGAGGGAGAGAGAGAAATGTGTTTCTGTAGCTTTCTTCCAGTGTGAACATGAGCCCTGCTTGTTTGGAGACTTACCCGGGCTGCTCTGACCTGCAGGGAAATGTCTGTTTCACTCTGAGCGGGAATAAAAAAGATGCACGGTGGGGGAGTCTGACACGTCCAGCTGGCATCAGGGAGAGACATTCAGAGCTCAAACTGGAGGATCTATGAGACGGAGCTCACAGAAAGTCCTGCAAGATGTGGACTTTTCTAACCGGCATTCCAGGAAACAGTCAGACGCCGAGGACGCCCACAGAATCACGGTCTGTTTGTGAGAAATGGACAGAGCTGGTTCGTTTCCAAATGAAGCACTAGCCTAGCCGTAGGTACGTTTCATGTACGGAGGCCGTAGTCCTCCAATTGGACCTGTGCCTCCTTTCCCACATCATTCCCAACTCTCTCTCTCTCTCTCTCTCTCTCTCTCTCTCTCTCTCTCTCTCTCTCTCTCTCTCTCTCTCTCTCTCTCTCTCTCTCTCTCTCTCTCTCTCTCTCTCTCTCTCTCTCTCTCCTGGATTTCGGACTCTCCCCACTGTCCTATTCCTAAAATAAGCCTGAAAAACGCCCCAAAATAAACCTTTAAAATGCATATTTAGATTCTGACTGAGAGCAGCACCACCTCTCAGAGGAGGAAAAACATTATCAAAGTCATTTTCCTGAGTGTTTTTTTTTTCTTTTCCCCGCCTTAATGTTTCAACTTGGTGCATTTTATAGTGCGTGCCGTTTTGTAGTGCAGTGAACAATCACGCCGCCCTGTGCTTTTACTTTGAGGTAAACGGTTCAGATAATCGCTGCGATAATAAAAATTATGGTGATGAAAAAATCAAACATTTTACTGATGGAGCTTAAAATCACGAGAGTGAAACTTCCGAGTTTTTCATTAGTGCAGTAAGCGCCGTGCAAACGACCACGAGCTGCTGACTGTGTTTTTTATGGTTGATCAGATCCATTGATGTGAGTTAATAATTGTTCCCCTCTGTGATTTCAAACACTTTGTGCTTCATGTTTTCTCTTTAGTTCCACTCTGCAGAGTCACTTCTGTTTACATGTTTCTGCTCCCTGATGTGCAGATTCATGAATAATTAATAACCCTTCATCCTCACCGTCTTCCTCTCCTCCTGATCTCCTCAGACCATCCACGTGGCCATCGTGTGTGCAGGATACAACGCCAGTCGAGACGTGGTGACGCTGGTTAAATCCGTCCTCTTTCACAGGTACGCTGACGCTCTCTCATTTATTTCTTCTTCTTTTTTCATTAACGACTTCCTCAGATGTTTCGAGGTTTTTCTTTGACTCCTTTTCAAGGTGTGTTCATTCGTTGTACGCTGGGGCGCCACTTGTCAACAGGCCAGGCAGTCAGCGGCTTGGGGCCCCAGACCAGTAGGGGGCTCTCGAGGCTCAAAATGTGCACATTTTCCAGTGACAGTAGAACACCTCCCCTGAGGGGGCCCCATGTGACAGCACTCACTCTCCTTCTCCCGCTAAGCGTAGCGTGCGTCATCGCTGTGATAACCAAAGTTTGTCCGAAGTGACCGAAGGAAAAGGAAGAGGAAATATCCGTTTGGAAGTGAAAAAAGGGAAAGCGGAACAAAAAGACAGAAGCGTCAGGACACTGGTAGACATAATGGGGATAAACACTCGTTGGAAGGGGCCCCCCAATACATTTCTGTTTAGGGCCCCAACAGACCGAGAATCGCCTCTGGAGGGGGGGGGGGGCTGCTTGTAGAAGGGCATGGTAGGCAGGTGACTGGGAAGTCAGTCTGAGGAAGAGGATGTTTCTTTGAAGCGTCATTTAATAAATCCTTCTAACAGGATCTTCTCTGTGTGCAGATCGAGTTTAGCTTTCCTTACCTATTCTGACGCTTCAGCACTCCTCATTTGAATCATTTTACTTCAAACCTTTCCACCATTAAAAGCAGATATTTGATTCTTATGAAGAAGAATTCATGCAGTAGCAAAGAGAGCACAAACATCCCGAGTGTTTGAAGGTCACAGTTTAGTGGATGATCAGGTGTGAGAAGAACATGACAGTTCTCCCCGTGCATGGTTTGCAAAATACTGCTAAACCTGTAAGAGTGTAACGCGTAAAGTTTAATTCATGCAGCGGAATTAAAGTAGCGACTCTACCTCTAATTCATCAGAAGAAAAAGAAACGTCCTTTTTAATGGGCGACCAGCAGCACGGCTAATGTGCTAACACCTGCAGCTCTGTTTAATCAGCGGGGACGTTTCAGTGTTGACTCGCCGCTGTTCAGCTGAGAGTGACAAACATGAGAGTGGACAGTCACACAGACACACACACACACACACACACACACACACACTCACACAGACACACACACACTATTACAGACACACACACACACACACACACACACACACACACTCACACAGACACACAGACACACACACTCTCACACACACACACACACAGACACACACACACACACAGTCACACACACACTCACACACACACACACACAGTCACACACACACTCACACACACACACACACACACACAGACACACAGACACACAAACACACACACACACACAGTCACACACACACAGTCACACACAGACACACACACACACACACACAGTCACACACACACAGTCACACACACACACAGTCACACACACACACACACAGACACACACAGTCACACACACACACAGTCACACACACACAGTCACACACACACACACAGACACACACAGTCACACACACACAGTCACACACACAGTCACACACACAGTCACACACACACAGTCTCACACACACACACACAGTCACACACACAGTCACACACACACACACACACACACACACAGTCTCACACACAGTCACACACACACACACACACACACACACAGTCACACACACACACACAGTCACACACACACTCACACACACACACACACACACACACAGTCACACACACACACACAGTCACACACACACACAGTCACACACACACACAGACACACACACACACACACACAGTCACACACACACACAGTCACACACACACACACACAGTCACACACACACACTCTCACACACACACACACACACAGACACACACACACACACACACACACACAGACACACACACACAGTCACACACACACACAGTCACACACACACACTCTCACACACACACAGACACACACACACACAGACACACACACACACTCTCTCACAGAGGTCAGCTGGTTGGACTGACGGTGTGGAAGACGTGATGTTGATCATCAGACTCCTCGTGTGATAAACTGACTCTCTCCTCTCTCCTGTTTTATTTCTTCACTTCTGATGAAATATTGAACGTGCTGTAAATCCCCGGTAACAGTAGATGAGGACGATGTGTGTCGGAGCGACTGCGGGTTAATTTCAGCAGCTGCGTGTCGTCCGGCCCGCGTTGTAAATCATGTTCAGCCGCTGCCTCGCTGATGGAGAGTCGTGTAGACTGTGAGACTGACGCTGTCACACCTGAGAGATGTCCTCCTCCTGCACGCTTCAGTCAGACAGAGGAGCCTTTTATCATTCTGACCCGACCAACAGGAGATGACTTATATGTCTGAAGGATACTGTACTGCATGTCCTGTTAGTATGGTCACACACCGTCCTCAGCAGAGAAACGAGCAGCCACATGTTTAAAAGCTTTAAAGGACCAATCCGGACTCCTGGTTGCTGACACCTCTTGTTGTTTACAGATTCTATAAAGAGGGTTCTGGATTCTAGTCTGGGAAGTGTCCTGGTTTCTGTTTGTAGTCCGTTTGAGCTCGTATTAGCAGGTGTTGCTGTGTGCAGGATGAACAGGCTGCATGGAGAGTAAAAGCAGGAACACCATCCAACGTGATGACATCCCGACTCCCATCAGCGCAAATGATGATGATTTATTTATCTCTATAAACGGATGTCTGCATGTAAGAGCGGCTAACAATCTGTCCTACATCCAACATGTTCA
The DNA here is from genome assembly GCF_963584025.1 of Labrus mixtus. Taxonomy (NCBI): domain Eukaryota; kingdom Metazoa; phylum Chordata; class Actinopteri; order Labriformes; family Labridae; genus Labrus; species Labrus mixtus. The sequence goes on along the minus strand of NC_083633.1, from coordinate 8,833,504 downwards.
CTTGAGGGACAAATCAGCTTGACTCTGTGTACTCAACAAAAATTGTAAATGTAAAAGGACGAAGCCTGAGTGACGTCGCCCGTCTGTTCCTGCAGGGGGCGCTGGAGTCCCATCGATGGCGGTCTCCATGCTGGAAATGCTGACTCAGCCTAACTTTCAGTCAACCTGACGACAGGCTGAGAGCTGGAGCTGAGGCGGGTTTTAAGCCTCCTGATAAACCGTTACACTGCGCCCACCTGTCAATCATGTCAGCTACACGCCTTATTGTGAATAACATCAAATCAAAACTGATGAGTCATCAAAACATTCACTCCCCGTACAGTGTGTGCCAATCGAGACATGAGCTAATCAGACCTATTTGGTTTTTTGAACCAGGCTGTAAACATGTTAATCTCTGCTGTAAAAACAGGCTTTTTAGAATGGGTGTGTATGTGACTTCCTGTGCTTCTGCAGCCAGCCTCTAGTGGACACTGGAGGAACTGCAGGATTTTACACTTCAGAAGAACATACTGGAGAACAGGAAACACAATGCAGCAGGTTCATTAGGAGATGGTAGAGGTGGCGTGCAGACAGTCTATGGTGGTGCAGCGATCACAGGGAATAAACGTCACCACCCCCTCCCACTCGCTCCAGGTGAATTCTCCTGATTATATCCTGCTGCGTTCTCACATCAGCTCACTCTGACTTTCTGCAGAATAAACACGAGGAGGCTGGAGGAGACACTCCAGGTGAAGAGAGAAACATTCAGCTGTTTGTGTTCACACATGACGCTCAGCCTGAGTTTAGTGTGAGCATACCGTATAAGAGCAGATTGTCGTTTGTCTAATTGAAGCTAATCTACTAGTGCTCATGAATAATACCACTGGGAGGACGAACAAATATCAGACCACTTGTGATTCCAAAGTCCCGTCCTTCAGCTACAGATTTGTGTATTTTCCGACTATCCTTCACTTGTCTCTGAGCAGATCTGCTCACAATAAATCTGCATCCACTCTGAAAGTCTTTACTGGAACAACATATGAATATTTCATTGTAAAGATGGGATGATTAGATTATGATGGGAGCCGCTCTTATAATCAGGATGCACTCGACATGTTTGCCTCCTTGTCGACGTTAATCCGGAGCTCGCAGTGGAAGGCGTGCTGCTGTTTGTCCAGAGGATGTGGAGACTCTTTGTGTTTATCTCTGCGGCTGCCGCTGACTGCGTGTGTGGAAGCAGAGTTTGAATACACTCTGACAGCTTCCAGCCTCCAGAACTTATTGAGCAAGTGCAGCTGACACATTCATTCCCGGAGTCATTCAGCGTCAGACGCCGCAGGGGGGCTCACATCCCCGCTCCGTGTCACTATTGGTTGACCTGATTTGAAAGTTGTGAATACCTTTTTTTTTTTTTCACGCTGCTCTTCTGTGTGTGTGTGAGCTGATGGGAGATACTGAATGAAGAGGATTCTCTGGATAAAGTTTAGTCGTCCTGTCTGATTTCATATCTCCGTCTCTGTGCTTGTTTGGCTTCAGAGATGTCTTCAAACACTCATTCGGAGTTTCTACACCTGAAGTTTGATATTTAATCTCTTCTTACAGATAGAGTCGTCAGCTTCCTCCTTCAAAATAAAATACAGACTTCTCCTAAAGTAAAGCTATTCCATTGCTTCTGGGCCTCCGTACATGTGACTGTGTCTGCAGAGACTCTGTCCTCTGACTGGATTTTACTGTTCTGCTTTGTTCTGGTTCACTCGGGACGTTTCTGGGCGGAGCTGGTGTGTTTCCTCCAGCCAATGAGAGCGCAGCAGGTGAGTTTAGGAGAGGATACAATTCAGCGATTGGACGCCATTCAAACCGGTGAATATGACGGACGTGGACGTAGCAGCAAAGAAGAGAAAATATAATCACAGTGAGGAGAAACACCAAGTGGATAAAGCTCGTTCTAAAACGAGGGTGAACCTTGTGTTGTCTTTTACCCGTGGACGTGGAGTTGTTCTGCTTCCTGTTGGACAGGCAGGTGACGAACACCGGCAGTTAGCTTGTGCTAGCGTGTGTTAGCACAAGTTGCTACAAGCTGTAAACGTAAACACTACGTCCTGCAGGGGGCGGAGCTTTTTTTCGACTGACTCCACCTTTAAGTAGTTTTTTTAAGATTTGCACATTTTGGGCTTCTGCTTTAGTTTATGTTTTTGTGCCCTCAGGGGCCCCCTACTGGTCTGGGGCCCGAAGCTGTTTCCTGCCTTGCCTGTTGACAAGCGGCGCCTCTGCTCTGACGCACGATGTTTCTCTGACTTGTTTCTGAATGTTTGTTTTCCAGGCGGAACCCTCTTCATTTCCATTTCATCACAGACTCCATCGCTCAGCAGATCCTGTCCTCTCTGTTCCACACCTGGATGGTTCCTGCCGTCAGGGTGGACTTCTACGACGCAGACGAGCTAAAGGTGCAGCGCCTCGTCTTCACCTGAGAAACACACACACACACACACACACCTCACCTCATTAAACTTTAACGTGTTCATGATGTCATCGAGCTCAAACGGGTTTGTGTAAACGTCAGATTCAGTCGATGATCCAAACCCTGCTGTGTTTCAGTCGGAGGTGTCATGGATCCCAAACAAACATTACTCTGGGATCTACGGTCTGATGAAGCTCGTCCTCACCAAGACGCTGCCGTCCGACCTGCAGAAGGTCATCGTCCTCGACACAGACATCACCTTCGCCACCGACATCGCTGAACTCTGGGCCGTCTTTCACAAGTTCAAAGGTAACGCACGTCCTTCTTCCAGAGTTTGGTTTCTTTTGATTTATTTCAGGTTTGTCATGTTTGGCCTTATCTTCCATGAACATGACCAGCCGTCTCCTCAGAGCTTCTTTCAGTACAACCATAGTGAGTTATTAAATGACCATCTTTGTGACCTGTCACTCTCAGCTGGCCCCGCCCCCAACCTCCCCCGCTTTCTGTTCTCTTTGACTCTAAATGGGAACAACTAAATGAACATTATGCTTGAAACTAAAGATTGAGACCATAACCACGTTAGGAAAATGTTTCCTGAGAAGAAGCTCCATTTTAACTTGTCTCTTTCACGTACATTTCTTTATTGTCTCCACTCTTGACACACGGAATCTTTGTCCACTTCTTACATTATCAGCAGCAGTGAAGAATAGAAAATTAGGATCCTCAGTTAGCGTCTCTCTCTCCACACATTTCTCTGAGAAGTGAGACGGATGAAATCCTCAGCATGACTCAGCGTGTGGGATCGGTCGTGTTGAATCGATGTGTTGGGATCAGCTGGTTTGTAGGTGTGTGTTACACAAGTGGTGTCGGTGTGAGCATGGAGGAGCAGCTCTTTATCTCTCCATAAAACACAGAGTGTACTGTAAACGTGAAGAGCGCTCGCTGTTTCAGCCTAAAGATTGTGTGCGCACACAAATGCAAACATTTAATTTATTAACCCTTTCTGTCTCCACTTCTCATTTCTACTTCTAAGTCAGAAGAGAAGGGGACATCAATCATCTCAACATAATTAGCACTGCCCCAATTCTTGATTTAAACATAAGTCCCGCCTCTGACAAGGCAAGAAGCCAATCATAGTTCAGGATTTTGAGGTGGAACATGGGCAGGCCCGGTTCTATGAGGGTGCAGAAGTATGCATTACACCCTCATTTTAAATTTTTGCACCCTCAGTTGAAGGGATGCAAAAAAAAAAAAACCCATAGCAAATGATACACAGTGACTCAGAGCGTGTGCATTACATCCGTGATCTGATGGTCACGCCGTGCACTTCACCTGTCCTTTCACCGGGGACCGTATGCGAGACACCGGGTCCCAAAACACCTTTGCGTTTTGTCATTGTTGTCGATGCTCGCTATAGCTCCACCCCCTTTAATCTCAAATGCACCCTAAGTCATTTTGTTTTAGAACCGGGCCTGAACCTGTGATGGCCAATCAGGTTTCAAGCCTGTGGTCATAGTCCATGGTGGAGGCGTGGCGTTTCTCCTCTCTGCATCTCGAGAACGAGAACATATCTGGAGTTGAGTCAATTCTTAACGGTGTGAAAACAAATTGTGACGATAAAGTCCTGTCGGCCTGTCTGTCCCTGGGGGGGAGGGAGGAGGATGTAAAGATCTGAGGCAGGAGGAGGAAGCAGCTAGTGTTGAGTCACCTCAAAGATTTATGGGTAATGCAGTCCTATAGTGCAGCGCAGCCACAAAGGTCCAGATCAATCTTAATTAGCCGTTGACTGGGCTGCAGCACCTCTGCCTCCGGCTCCCTTCACTGTCCGGTCCGGCTCAACTCTTAGCCTCATTATGTTTAAAGCATTACAGCGGCCCGCTCAGACGCCCTCAATAAACGTCATTACAGCGGCCCGCTCAGACGCACTCAATAAACGTTCCTCTCAGGCCGCAGCTTTATTCAAATCACCCGTACACACGCTCGTAAAGACGCTCGAAAAGAGCTGATACAGTGTGAGGATACAGCCGGCACAGCTCTTCTTCCATCAGGTCATTAACTTTATCAAGCTCGTTTAAAACCCCCGCAGCGTGCGGGGGAGGATAACATGTTAATTAATGCAAAGGAAGCATCGACACGAAGCGTGAAAGTGTTAAAACTCAGTAACAAAAAGTGATCTTTGGCTCTGCCTTGAAAATAAAGAGCAGGGGAGTCTTCAAAATGAAGATGAAAAATGAAGTCAAAGACAGAAACCAGAGCAGATTTTATCATCATGTCATGAACACATATTTGAAATCGCAACTCTTCACTAGGGCCCGTTTACGCAATTGACCCTTTGTCAAGCCCCGCCCTCATCAGGAAGTAACCCTTTTTCAAGCCCCGCCCTCATCATGGTACAATGTGACAATCCACTTAGCAGACACTTTTATCCAAAGCGACGTACATCAGAGAGTAAGTACAACACTAATCCATTCATACACCGCCGCCGAAGCAGCGGGAGCAATGCGGGGTTAAGTGTCTTGCCCAAGGACACATCGGACATGTTGCTCAGCTGGGGATCGAACCCTCAACCTTCCGGTTGAGAGGCTCTGCCAACTGGGCCACAGCCGCCCCATGAGGTAACCCTTTATCAAGCCCCGCCCTCATCAGGAAGTAACCCTTTATCAAGCCCCGCCCTCATCAGGAAGTAACCCTTTATCAAGCCCCGCCCTCATCAGGAAGTAACCCTTTGTCAAGCCCCGCCCTCATCAGGAAGTAACCCTTTGTCAAGCCCCGCCCTCATCAGGAAGTAACCCTTTGTCAAGCCCCGCCCTCATCAGGAAGTAACTCTTTGTCAAGCCTCGCCCTCATCATGAAGTAACTGTGTAGACGTGTATGCTACTTTCAAAATCATGCTAGTTTTTGAACGAGGAAATTTACGTCATTGACCAGAGCCTTCGAAAAAGTGGGCGGTCCCTGTTGAGCTCTTTTCATGTTGACTCGCAACAGAGACACAAACTGTGTGTGTTCCTCTTAGGGTGTCTTTAACTCAGTCAGTCATTCTTTAATTTCCCTCTGGCGTCTCCTGGTTTTCCTCACCTTTGAACATTTTATGGAGTTCATTCATGAAGAACACACCGGTAATCAGCTGTGATTGGACGGGGACGAGGACAGAAGGAAGCCTCGTACATGCGGTATGTAACGCACCACAGGGGATGCTTCAGAGGCACTCCACACACGTGCAGTGGAAATGAAAACGCAGGTTTTCCATTAGACCGCGCTGTGTACCTGCGTGGTTAATTCGTCTTGTGTGATCTCCGACGCGAGCAGCTGATGAAGTGTACGCCACGAGTGGATCCTCTGTGACCATGCAGATGAGGACAGTGCGATCTGCCTTTTACCTTTTCACCCCTTTTCTTTTATAATTAAAAACATCATCTCCCTGGAGGGAGAGTGAAAGGACGTTTCAAGGTTCTCCTCGCAGTGGACGATTTTTTCTAAGAACGCCAGAGTCGCTGAAGCGTCGGAGCGCTCATATTTAAAACACTCAGCTCGGCTCACTTCAGCCCTTCATCATCCCTCCATCAAACTGTGTTCACTTCCTCAGACTCCCTCACGCTGCTTTTGATTTTATGTGCAAAATCAGCAAAGATATGAGCGGCACTGCTTCGTCCACAGGGGGGCGCCAACGTTGACACAAACAAAAACTTCCTTAAGAACTTAACAGGGAGGCTTCTTCTGTTGATCAGATCGACTTTTCCAACGGAGGCCTTGACTTCTGCAGGTGAATTAAATAAATGATTGTTGAATATTTGAGAGCACACAGATGGTTACATTAGGACTCATTAAGCAGATTAAAAATGACCACACGGTGCACTCAGCCTTATTCCAGCTGCTCCTTCTGGCTATCCATTATTTGTGTAAATTAATCTGACATGCATGTATTAGTGACATCACTTCCTGGTTTTTTAATGTTCCTATGTGGCTCTGCATGCAAGACCGTGTTTGTCCAATCAGCTGTAAGCGTTGGCTGAATGGAGCCCGTATTTCACCGCTGCTTTGGTCACATGCTTGGTTTAATAGCTGCGTCTGTTTTATGGATTATTGTTTGTGTTTGCCTGCAGGTCGTTCCTCTCCGGTGTTCCCAGAGTGACCCCGGTCTGCTCTCAGGGAGGCGAAATGTTTAACGCCCCCCTCGCTGCTCACGCGCGCTGACGTACGCCATTTATCCGTCCATTGTCGGAGCTCACTGGTGCCTGCCTGCACTTTATTGGAGTTAACCCTGCGGTTATAATCAGCAGGTATTCTGAGTTCGGTTCGGCGCCCCGGGGAAATTAAAGGCCCACTCCAGACCTCATATTTCATTTCAGCCTCGTTCCCATACGCCGCCGTGCCCACAGGGGAGAACAAGTCGACCACTGCCACTTTGACAGATTCGTGTTGTGTAAGGCTGAGAGGAGGAGGAGGGCGGGCAGGTGGAGGTCAGGTGTGTGTCGAGGTGTGAGGAGAGTGAACAGTGTGTTGAAGAGCGTTTGACTCGTTCACTCTGAAACGTCTCTCAGGGGTTTGTTTCTCCTTTACCTCCTGTTCTCTCTGCTCAACCAATCCCGCCTCACCGGCGTGTTTGAGTGCAGTTTGCGTCCCCTAGTTATTCACAGACACGTTAAGGATCTCACTTTCAAAGTGCGTTTGGTTGATATGAGCGGAGATCAGACAGAAACATCAGAGGGAGGATCGTCCAGCACAGGTTAGTCGACACATCTGCCTCTGAAGTCTCTTTTAGATTCTGTGTGAGGTGAAAGTGACGGTGCATGCCCGAGTTTTAAAAACGACTCAGGTACAGTCCCCTTCCCTGTTTGAATGAACCTGCTCCTTAACACAGCCAGCGGTTGAGGCTGCAGCTTCAGCACAATTTATCTCCCAACTCTTCAAACACAGCTTCGTGCTAACTCTCAAACCTCCTGCCCCCCTCTGCGTGCATTCACACTTCAAAACCTTTTTTTTTCATTTATTGAACCAGGAAATGTTTTTCTTGCGTTTCTGATAAAGTTTGCGAGGTTGTGTGTTAACGTTCCTCAGCTGTCAGGAATCAGCTGCGTGTGACGTCTGAACGCAACAAAACAACGAATGGAGAATTCTTCTGGTGCGGCGAGTGAGTGATGTGTTTATGCCTCCCAAATAAATTCTATGCATAGTGAGCACCGCTGATGAATCGGAGGGTCTGAGCGGGACGTGCCGCTTTCATTCCAGGAAGCAGGAAAGAGTTTGAAGATGCGGGACTCATGAATAGGATCCACCATGCCGTGCGTCCACATCTCCTCTGACGCTAACATTTAGTTTGCATGCACGCTCCCTCTTCTGCTTCACCGTCGCACACCTGCACGCTGCCTCACAGGTGGACACAGAAAGCACCAACACATACCTGTCCATCGGCGTTCCATAAACATGAGTTAGAAGGGCGACTTCACCTGCTGTCTGTGTGACTTTACTGACGGTGACCTATTCCGTCGCCTCCGTTTTAAAAGTGCAGACTCAGAGGAGAGTTTAACATCGCAAAGAAACGTGCAAACGTGAAGCGTTTAAAGACGTGGTCAGAGGGTTTGAAGGTCGAAGTGAGGCGACACAGGGCGCTTACAGACGTTGAAGGTAGAATACTTAATACTTAATTCATGTGCAGGGCTTGGTTTTGCCTCAGTGTAGTATTTAGATCCTGTCTTGTGTGTTTTTTTTATATGTACGGTAGTTTAGGGTTAAATAGGATCATTTTAAAGCTGCAGTATGATATTGCTGTGTTTTCCTTCTGGCATCACTGAGCTGCAGTCTCTAAAGCAGGAAGACACGATGTGTTCACACTCGTGCGAGCGAATCAGTAAACATTCTGATTTCTTTGATATGGTTTCTGTTGGTCAAAGAGGACAGGACGCTGCTTCTGTTCCTTTAAAGAGAAGATGTAATGAAGAAACCAGTTTAACAGCTTTAAGTTTGTTTCCTCACTCTGCTCGTCTACATTCCCCCTCAGTGGTCAGAGCTGAAGTGAGAAACAACAGAAAGAGGCAGAGAGTGGCGTTACTGTTCGGGCAGGCAGACCTCCTTATCCGCGGGCAGGGACCTGCGGCGATATCATTTTGATTGACACGAGCATTAATTGGCCATCAGTGCTGTGATGAAGTCTTCGCACAGAGCTGCCGAGCCGCATCGACACTCGCACCGTAAACCCACCGGGCGTCCTGCACACACCGCTTCCTTCACACTCGCCTCTCCCCCGGTGAAAAACTCATCTCACAGCAGACACTTAGAAACAGTGCAGGAGTGAATAAGCTGTCAGAGCCGCTGCACAGTCTGAACTTATAGGGTGCAAAGAGAGGTCATAAATACGTTGCAGCTACAGTTGATATCTCTTCTACCCAGGTGAAAAGACTCCTGATAACTCTTTTTATGAGGAGCAGAGCAAACTTTTGAACGTCTGAAAGTGAGGAGGTGAGGAAGCAGGATATGTGAATTTTAATAGAAATGACCTTTACGTGAGAGCAAGAGCCTAAAGGTCAGCTTTAAGGTCTGAATCTGATGAAATCAACGCAGGAGACTTTAACATTTCACATTTCTGAACGATTCGGTTTCAAAAGACGGCTGGGGCAATCCTCCTCATCCTCCTCAGGCTTAAAGGGTCAACATTGAACAGGATTGACTGCTTGATGTCAGTTCTCCTTTTCGAAATGTCAAAGTATTCTCAGACAAAAAAAAAAAAAAAAAGCTTAAAGGAAGAGTGTGCGACTTTTTGACCCAGGAGATGTTGCATTTGAGCTCCAGCATGAAACCAAAACAAACCGCTATTAGGCCCCACGCCTCCTCCATCCTGAAGCCTCCGCTCTCCTCCAGAGACACACCTCCACTTGCGTTCGCCTGGAGGAGTTAATCGCACGCGGCAGACGAAACTGCCCTTTGCTCGAGCTGCGATCACCTGTGTCCTGCATTCTTGTGTTAGCATGCTAATGTTAGCGCTCGTTAGTTAGCTCGTAGCACATACATTTACACAGAGTGATCGTGATCTAAAAAATCTTACCTGACATCTAAATAATCAGTGAGTATGTTCTTCTTCTTCTCTCTAGTCCTTCACTAAAACAGCTTTTATACACAAGGGGAGGAGCCGGCCGTCCCGTCCATGTAAACACGGCTCTGACAACAACACAGCCAGCGGGACTCGAGCTTCTCACTCATTGTAGACAGTCATGACTCAGAGACACATTTACACAGGAGATTAAAAAAAACAATCATTTTAAAAGTTGTCTTCTCGTCATCCTACAGACGGACCTGGTAAGTCATGAGACTTTTGACAAATCTGCATCATTATCATCAAGTGGTTGATTCAGCATCTTTTCAACCCGTTTATTGTCATTAAATCTGTTGATTTTGTGCTCACGGCGCTGTACTGAGACAGATTTCAGCTCAAGTGAAGCTGGAAGCAGCCGGCGAGTTGATCCAGACTGAGTCCCCGGAGAAGGAAAACAAATAAACCGAGCGAATGTTTCCGTAATCCCAGTCACAACATCCCTCTGTCATATCTGGAAGAGCAAAGAGAAATATCCAGATCAGCCTGCGCCGTCAAACTCGTGCAAGGAAACGATCCGACCTCCTGTTTGTTCCGAGCTTTAAACCGCTGTTGGTGCAGCAGCATCATCACAAGTTGCCTCTAAATACCCCTGAGACGACATCACGGCTCCTGTGGCTCAGTGGAAGTGAAACAGTGAAATGTTCTCCTGCATGAAGTGTCAGCGTGTGAGCCGTAGATGTGTAAACAGAAAGGCTCTCTCGTGTCGCATGTTAGAAGATTAACTGTGAGAGTGTGTTGGGTCCCATCGAGGTATTTGTTACCGGCTGCAGGAATTTGTTTCCGAGCATCTTCATTAAAGCAAAATCCATTTTCAGACTGGGAAGTGTCGCAACTAAGCTCAGCCGTCGTCACGTCTTTGTACGTTCATATTGATTCTGCGATGGTGTGTCTGTGAACTCATTTTGCATTTTGGGGATTATGAAAGCACGGCACAGCAGGAGCTCCACACACATCAGCTGATCCCGTCTCTCCTCTGTTACTACCTCTGAACACGGTACAGGGGGGGGGGGGGGGGGGTCACTTCCTCCCCTATTACGCCTCCTCTACTTTCAGGTTGAAGGTGAAAAGTCCCAGGGGCGTAAATGTGGCGGCTTGAAACGTCAGTCTGAGCAGAGCTAATAAATAACTGTGGTGTCTCCTTTCCTTTAATATTTTAAGAAAAGACATTTCAGATAAACTGTGAGGCAACAATGAGAGTATTTGGTGAGAAACGAGACACGCTACATTAAGTCACAGCGCCGCAGCTCTGATGTAACTCCGTCTTTTCATGAACCCACTGTCTCCATAAACCGACGCAGAAACAACGTATTTACACATTCAGTCAGCGCTGTCTTTTTAAGTGTCGAGCAGTAAAGACTGTAGAAGAAGAAGAAGGGGGGCGCGGTGACTGTGCAGGTGATTGATGATGTAAAGCTCTGCACATGAAGGTTAGCTCTGTAGACCGTCTGCGGGGAATCAGCCGGGCCTCGAGAGCCCGAGAAGTGTTGAATTATGAAAATGTCCTCCTCAGCTGCTTCACTGTGGGAGTTAATCCGTCGGCTCGGTGGATATTTGAAACATTCTTGTTTATTTTATTCGAGTTTACTTCCTGAATCGTGCGGATCTGTTGGTTCTGACTTCTCTTCTTGGAGGATTAGCTCCGACCGCCCTGCTCCCCTCGTTAGTATGCACAAAGCATCAGCTCTAATGAGAGAAGTGGGTCACCATGACAACACCCTGCTCTACGTTATGACATCATGCCCCCCCCGCCCCCCCCCTCCTGTAGTCCTGCGAGCGGATGGCAGACGATGTCTTGGCAGAGGACCCTGCAGACCACCTGTCCTTGAATTACAAACACTTTAGTTTATTACAGTCTTTCTAAAAGCATGAGACATCATGTCTGCCCGTTCACGGATTTCAAAACTTCCTGTGACAGAAATCCTTTTTAGCTGATCACTCCACGTTCAAGGATGGAGGGGGGGGGCAAGACGGGGTCTCTCCACGCTCTGAATCCTGTCTAAAAACACTTCCTATTCTGCCCGTCTGCTTTTATAAGTTCTGTGTAGCGTGAAAGTCAGGAAACAAATACAGTTAAACATTAAGAGACCACTGCAGAATGTGTTTCTATGGTTATGGTAAAATTTAAAGCCAGTTCACATATTGTAAAAATAAAATACCTAAATGGTCATATCTCATTTTCGGATGGCGGAAATGTTTTGAACAATAAATCCAAAAATGTTGTTTTATTACAACAAAAATGTACAAATTGTAGCACTTGGGGGGAAACCAAGCTGCAACCTCTGGTGTTGAAAAATGAAGCCAATGCTGAAGTGTAATGTTCTGCAGTTCCTCGAGTGTCCACTAGAGGCTGGCTGCAGACGCACAGGAAGTCACATACACTGCTGTAAAAACAGGGGGCGTGGTCAGACACAGCTCATTTACATTTAAAGGTACAGACACAGAAACAGTCTGTTCTGAGCAGGGCTGAAATAGAGGTGGTTTATAGACATGATCAAATACAGGATCAGAGTGGATTCAGAACAAGAGGAGGAGAATGTGTGAGATGTCCTCTGTTTGGTGTTTTGTATTAAACAGGTGGTACATGTATTTGTCACTGAAAACTTTTGTCATGAAGTTGCACAGAATTTTAAACTTTAAGGAAGTTCAGACAAAAAGAAACTCTTGCACAGTTCCAATCATGATTGATGCCAGTTTTTTTTTGTTTCTGAATAATCAGAGAAACTTCACTTCAATTATAAAAACACACATTTAGCTCGCCAAGCCGCCATTGCTTCCAGAAATGTTTTCCTAATCCAAACATCCACAGTGAGAAAAAGTGATGAACAACAGAGCATGAAGCGTCAACCATCAGCTTCACAAAAACAGTCCAATAGTGAGTTTCTGGATCAGGGAGCCATGACAGGAAGAAAAGAAATCAAATCGATACAGATTCTCTCAGTTTCAACTCGAATGAGGAAAAGAAGGAGGAGGTTTAGAATAATATCCTACAGAAAACATCCCATCACAACAGGACCATTCTTCACACACAGCCTCTGAATTAGCCGTTTTAATCTGCCGCAGATTCATCGCCATCACAAAGTTTAGTTCTTATTGATCCTGTAATTTACCGTCTGCCTCTCCGGCCTGTGAGCTCCTGCAGGATTAAAGCAGAACCTGCTGTTTACTGATGACAGGCCGCTTTCCAGAGATGGACTAAATACTATGAACGCAGCAAACCTGAGGCCATGCACGCTCTTTTTTTCCCAGCATGCAGCAGCAGCAGCAGCAGCTGAGGGAGGAGGGGGGGAGAGTGAGCGATTCTTAAATTAGCTGTGGAGGTAGCAGGAGATCAGGGGGAGTTTTTTTTCCTGCTGAGTCAGAAACAGATGATGCCGAGGTCAGCAGCCGAGCAACATCCAGTCTTCAGTCCACAGTTTCATCCTCCTAATGCACCACACACACACTAACACACACAACACACACACACAACACAACACACTCACACTAACACACACCACACAGAGCATCAGGAGGCTTTTACAATAATTATAGAACAACTTGTTCATGTGGAAGTTGTTGTCAACACTCAGGCTGGCTCATAAAACAATCACAACAGTAAATCATAACAACTTGATTTATGATATTGTTATGTGGAACATGTCACACATTCTTCCTTTAAAATCGAACTCTTCTTTATTTTATGTTGTTGATTAAAATGTCAGATGACTCGTTTATTGAGCACATGGTTCCCTGATGTCAGACTGACGGTCAGACGCTCACATTTTTAGCGGTTAGAGATCAAAGATGATCCCGTGATTCTCCCTGTGCGTGTTATTCGGGAACATCCAACATGATTAAAAAGTCATTAGCTGTAATTAATCACAGGGTTATTGCTTCACTGCAATCAAAGGTTTAACCTTATTAAAGTGTGCAGGAGAACACACAGAGGGATGTTTTCTGTACAATCTTCGCTCCTTGAACAGCTGATTAAGTAACTTTTAGATGAACTCGAAGCAAAGCGGAGTAACGCGTGACGTGCGTTTGGTTTTACCGTTGGCGCTCACATGTGTTGCGCTCTTTGTTTTCAGCTCCTCTAAAGTGTCCTCCTGCTCTCCGCCGCCTGGCTCCAATAAGCTGTCATTAATCTTCCTTACAGCCTTCATTAAAGCTGCCACTGCTCCTCCCTCTCTGCTCCCTCTCCGCACGCTCCTATCTCCTCCCAACGCCTATCTGCTCGACCTTTATCTCCTCACAGCTCGCCTTCCATAATCTCTCCCTCTGAAGCCAGCGTTCATCCCTCCTCCTCTCCTCGCCTCTCCTCTCCTGTGTACCTCTTTGTCTCGTGTATCCGAGGACTGAATTTAATTTGCACTTTTCCTAAAGTTTGCAGTTTCCTCAGAAAGCCGTCTTTCTGAGAGGATTTTGTTTCTGCTGGTTTTGTTGAGCCTGAAGCGTCGGAGACTTGTCCCCCTCCGACCACGTTTTCTTTCTGCAGACAGAACAGCAGCTGAAGATCATCACTCAATTATCTCCTCATCTTCAGATAAAACACACAGCCACAAATCATGCTGGACCTGCTGGGTTTGATCGATGGTTTTAAAGCTGCACACCTAAAATGTAATCACCATCCATTCTCAAATAATGACTTTTAGTCTCCTCAGCGGCACAAAGAGCCGGACCTTTATTCCTAACTTCACATTAAATGACCTGATGTTATCGATTATTTCAGCAAATCTTAAAATGTCAGGATGTTTTAACCGTTTTCTTTTCACCTGTGCAACAACAGTCATATCAAACACCTGAGAAAAAACCTTAACCCTCCCGCGAAAGATTCATCATGGACCTTTCTGTGAGGTCTGCGGTCTGAGGTGACCTGCAGGTGAACGGTGTCGAAGAAACTTGACTCGCAGGATGTCTGTCACATCACACAGATATAAATGTGTCACAGCTGCAGAAAAAAAAAACATGCTCAGAGAATATGACATTTCATGAACTGTTTTGTGTCTGCTGTGTTTCAGGTCAGCAGGTTCTGGGTCTGGTGGAGAACCAGAGCGACTGGTACCTGGGGAACCTGTGGAAGAACCATCGCCCCTGGCCCGCCCTGGGGAGGGGCTTCAACACAGGTGAGGGATATCAGCGTGGCAGCGTCAAGCAGCAACCTCCGGTGTTGAAAAATGAAGCCATTGCTGAAGTGTAAAATCCTGCAGTTCCTCGAGTGTCCACTAGAGGCTGGCTGCAGAAGCACAGGAAGTCACATACACACCCATTCAAAAAAGCCTGTTTTTACCATATAGACTTTGACTTCATGTGCAGATTAAAATAAGTTATCCTGCTTCTTTCTGTGGAGCGAGTAAAGACGAGCCTCACACGTTTAAAGCGTCATTTAAAATTCAGAAATGATTAATAAACGACTCAAACACTCGCTGTGCGTGATGGATACATCACATCCTGTGGACAAAAGCTCCGATTCATCTTGTGAAGAATAAAGAATCACACTTCCCCCTGTGACGTCTGAAGAGCAAAATCAGGAGGTGATTGTGTCAGTTCCCGAGCTGCATGTTGGAGTACGCCGACAGTATGCACTGATTGCCCAAAATAAGAACGTGTTTATCGTCGTCTTCAGACGCATTGAAGACGATCTCGATGAAATAAACGACCACATTGTTTGTTGAATCAGAGGCAGCTGTCTCTCAGGTTTCTCTCTGATTCACGTCCTCAAACTCATTATTTATCTTTACGGCAGCCTTCTGATCACAGCATGACTCGTGTATATTAAAAGTCTGTTAGTCTTTAATTGAAACATTTTATTTATAGCTTTGATTGAGCGCTCTCTCTCTCTCTCTCTCTCTCTCTCTCTCTCTCCGTCTCTGATTACACTCTGGAGTTATTTCCACCATCAGAGGGAACCTTAACGTGCCGTGTGTAGCGGGAGACATCTGAAGGCTGTCCAAGTATTTTTATTTCTGCGTCTT
Source organism: Labrus mixtus (assembly GCF_963584025.1). Taxonomy (NCBI): domain Eukaryota; kingdom Metazoa; phylum Chordata; class Actinopteri; order Labriformes; family Labridae; genus Labrus; species Labrus mixtus. The sequence goes on along the minus strand of NC_083633.1, from coordinate 8,818,032 downwards.
TTATTCTCCGCAGCCTCTTCAAAGATTCAGAAAAAAAAAACCTAAAGAGGCAGTTTAGTGCACCGTCGAATGCTTTGATGCGTTTTTCAGGCTTGTTAGAAGTTTTACGGAGAAACACTTTCTGAGAGGTGTGCGGGGTAATTTCAGCGAGCAGCTGATAGAAGAATTGATTGGAGTCATTTTACACCTTGTTATTTTTTCCCCCCTGAGTGTGTGTGTGTGTGTGTCTGTGTGTGTGTGTGTGTTTTACCTGCATCCAATCCTGCGGCTCTTTTTTCTCCTGCACACTTTTTCTCCCTCTGTTGTTTGGAGGGAGAGGATAAATCACCCCCGACCCTCTGCTGCAGTAAAACTCACCTGAGCTCGTCCGTCTGTCCGTCTGTCGATTTTCACCGTGACTGAATCTTTGTGTTGTTTTCTTCGCGCACAACAACAGTTTGACAGAAAGCCTCGGTTCAGCTGCGGCTTTGAGGCGGTGTCCGTGGCAACAGATGGAGCACAGCGGGGCGTGAAAGACGCTTTGTTTGTTCCAATCTGAAAAAAAACAAAAAAAAAACACAAAAAAACAACATTCGGCTTGTTTCTCCCTCTGAAGACGATTTTATTTGTTCAGCAGCAGCAGCAGCAGGAGGAGGAGGAGGAGGAGGATGTCTTTTATTAGCCGAAGGAACGAGGAGAAGTTTTTAATTTGTTGGTAAAGAAAGGTCCATGTTTCTATAAGGAGACTGTAGCGTGTTTTCTTCGTCCTGCAGCTCTGTCTTTAAAGTGTTCAGCTTATCAGAGGAAACACACGGCCGAGGTGCAGAGTCTCATGAAGGGACTTTATCACCTTAAACAGGCCGCTGGATACCAATCTCTCTGTTTCTAAAGCTACTGTGTGTGTGTGTGTGTGTGTGTGTGTGTGTGTGTGTGTGTGTGTGTGTGTGTGTGTGTGTGTGTGTGTGTGTGTGTGTGTGTGTGTGTGTGTGTGTGTGTGTGTGTGTGGGTGTGGGTGTGGGTGTGTCTGCTTTCCAGGAGTGATTCTTCTTCTCCTGGATCGTCTCAGGAAGCTGAGATGGGAGCAGATGTGGAGGCTGACTGCAGAGAGGGAACTAATGAGTATGCTGTCCACGTCGCTGGCAGACCAGGTAACACACACACACACATCCTCGAGCATCCCTACATTTAAAGCCGGTCTGATACTTCTGCGTCTAATCTTGGCCGTAGGTTCAGGTAGCCCTGTCCCTAAGCAGAGGCTGACGTGCACCCCCTCAAAAAAGTTATCAACACAGACGCCAAGCCGTGTGATTGGTCCACTGGGTAGCATCTTATTTCCTGCACTTAAAACATATCCGGTATCGCCGCCAATTGCAAAAATCTTTGCCATAATTGTAGTATATTTAAATGCTGTTCACCTTTTATCATCTCCAACTCCAACATAATACCCTCGCTTTCTGTCGCCATGGTTTCCCGAACACAAACAAACAAGCAGAGAATGTGGGCGGAACCAGAAAATGGCGACATAACTGGCCGAGAAGTCGAAAAGAGAATGTAAATGAGCTGTGTCTGACCACGCCCCCTCTCTGGAAGATGCTTGGGTGTACTCGGGCTTTCTCGCTCCATGTCCTATTGTTTACAGTGAGAAGGCAGACTCAGAGGGCAGAACAAACACCTAGATGTGGGAGTGTCACCCACCTGGGGGAGGGGTTACTGCCCTTTGTGATGTCATGAAGGGAACATCTAAAAAACGGCCTGTTTGAGCACACATTTTCTGAAAAGTGGAGCAGGGAAAAGACGGAGAGGATGGACTTTTCTCGTCATTGGGGGGTTTGTAGACAGACTAGAGACACATATTAGAGTTAGAGAAACATGGAGAAGTGGATTATAAATAATATATGACCTTTAGGAAAGTAAAAAAGGCACTTTTCATCAGCTGTTTGGTTTGTCAACCCTAACGCGAACACATAACGGTTAAAATAAAGCGATCCACACTGATCTGTTAATCTTTCTTACAGTATATGTTTTCTTTTATTATTTTATCCTCCTCCTCGAGTGTATCTGCCTCCTGAAGGTCATGAACATGTTTTTCCTTGAAAGCGTGCTGGGTGTTGTTTTTATCTACCACAGGGAGGGCAGGCGGGGGTGAAGGGTCTCTCCGTTATCTCCCAGCTCAGAGCACATTCATGAGATTTTAATTAAACCTTCATTAAGTGGAGTCCTGTTAGGTGTGCACTTGCTGCTGCTGCTGCCGCCGTCTGAGCGCCTCACACGAACTGTCGGCCATCTTTAAGGTAGCATTAATAACATTCACACAGAGGTTTAATGTCTCCTGTGAGGAAGACCATCATCCCGTTCTCTCAACCGAAGGAATGTTGTTCGTGTGGTTGGTTATACGACGGATTTCTAAAACATGAATACGGTCTAGGTACAATCTGTTATGATAAAGAGACCCAGCAGAAGTTGTGCTCGGTGTCAGCTCCTTTAGCCGTCGCTTCCAGAGACGCAAAAAACTTCTGTCTGTCTTTCCCACATGGATCTGCAGCGTTTAGCGCTCGGTGATGTCACTGTCATGGTCACATTCTGCTCATAACTCTCAGCTGTGTATTGACGGTCCTGTTGGAGACATTTAGAACCGTGGCTCCAGAGATGGTCACTGATAGAGTCCAGAGGTCAGACAGTAGAGGAGAGACAGCGAGCAGCCACAGGAGGACCGCTAACGTTAGCCGCCATCGCTAGCATCAGATATGGATCATATTTTAAATGATTTTAAGAGATTTAGAGTTCTTCTCATACACCCTGCTGTTTCTCTGTCCTCATTCTCTCACTGAGGACACGTTCAGAAAAGAATCTAATCAATTAAATATAAATAAAAGTTGTGAAATCTCAAGGTATTTTTAATCATTGAAGACTGGATGGAGACCGGAGACGAGAGATTTTGTCTAACCAAGGAGGCTGGGGCTTGACAGAGGGTTATTTCCTGGTGAGGGCAGGGCTTGACAGAGGGTTACTTCCTGGTGAGGGCGGGGCTTGACAACTTTTTTTCTTGCTTGTTGACTTTGTCTTTAGATTCACAGCCAGGTGAAAAGATTTATTCCAGGTGTGTTTGATCCTCTGATTAAACAGGAGTCACATCAGACTGAGGTTCAGGTCTGCAGGTGATGAAACATAAGGCAAAGCATACGGCTCACTGTGTGTGTGTGTGTGTGTGTGTGTGTGTGTGTGTGTGTGTGTGTGTGTGTGTGTCTGCAGGACATCTTCAACGCCGTGATCAAACAGAACCCGTTCCTGGTCCACCAGCTGCCGTGTTTCTGGAACGTCCAGCTGTCGGACCACACGCGCTCCGAGAAGTGCTACAAAGACGTGTCGGACTTGAAGGTGAGACCTGCTGCACCCGCTGCGGCTCACAATCTGACACTTCACACTCGCTGCAGGCCGCACCCGCATTAATCACCTGTCCCAAAACAAGCACACACAGGTGCACACACACACACACAGGTGCACACACACACACACACACACACACACACACACACACACACACACACACACAGGTGCACACACACACACACACACACACACACACACACACACACACACACACACACACACACACACACACACACACACACACACACAGGTGCACACACACACACAGGTGCACACACACACACACAGGTGCACACACACACACACAGGTGCACACACACGCACACACACACACAGGTGTGCACACACACACACACACACACACAGGTGCACACACACACACACAGGTGCACACACACACACACACAGGCACACACACACACACACCCACACACACAGGTGCACGCGCACACACACACACACACACACACACACACAGGCACACAGGCACACGCAGGGACACACATTCAGTTTGAAACAGCATCCAGCGAGGTTTTGTTAACCTTGAAAGATCAGCGTTCCTCCTCCAGATTTCTGCAGATGCTCGAAGCTGTCCGATCCCGTTAGCTCCTCGTAAAGGGACAGCGTGAACACATACAACATGTGCGGACGTGTGTGCACGTTTATCGATATTTGATGATATTTTTCAGGCAACATTTGATTTAATTTTAGACTTTATCTAACCAGGAAGTGGGGGTGATATTCTCCAGTGTCAGGCAGCCATCTGTATGTACAGATTTTAATTTATATACATGCCTGCAGGTGTTTTTAACGGCTTCGTCTCTGTCATTGATAATTATTATAATTATTTTAATTATTATAATTATTTTAATTAGGATGCCTTTCTAATAATTTCCGTTAAAGATTTAAACAGCTCAGTGCTTCGGGTGAATGATGCAGGGGAGGTGACTTTGAATCAGTTTTCTGACCTGCTCAGCATCAACAACATCTTAAATATCTGAGCGTGATCGTAACAGTGTGAACTGTTTGTCAGGTGATTCACTGGAACTCTCCCAAGAAGCTGCGGGTGAAGAACAAACACGTGGAGTTCTTCCGGAATCTCTATCTGACGTTTCTGGAGTACGACGGGAACCTGCTGAGACGAGAGCTGTTTGGGTGTCCGAGCGAGGCCGACCACAACAGTGAGAACGTGAGTGACCCTGTGAATCTGGAGATTAAGTTAAAGACGATGGTGATATGATCGTGTTCAGCGGGCTTCCTTACACCTTCCTGTGGGCGGGGCACTGAGGGAATTCTACTTTCAGAATCATGCTAGTTTTTGAAAATGACCAACCCTGCCTTTAACTTCTTTAGATAAATAATTTTGTCCCTGAGGATTAAACCTGCACATGACAGAGCGCCTGAGCTTTTGGGGGTTTGTTCACCTCTGCAGTCTGTCCAGCTACCAGACACATTTCCAGACTTGGTCCTCACCGAGACTTGAAGCGGCGTCCCTCCTGTTCCGAGCCCTAGTCCCTCCAGACTGAGCTGCCTCTGCCCCGATGTATGCTTTGTTCTTGTTGCATTAAAAAAAAGACTCAGTCGGTAACTCAGGCAGCTGGAAGCTAAACTAATAAAATATGAATAAAAATATGTTTTCAATCTTTTCAGCTTCTAAAACTCAAAAAAAGACAAAAAGTCGCTGCTTCAGGACGTTTTCTTGTCCCAACAGTGCGTCTGGAATCTTTCACTAAAAACGTCTTTAATTGCTTTTCCTGTGGCTGACATGATGCTTGCACATGTTTTCATCATTATTTGTGGGACAATTTCACTCTAATGATCTTTTTAACGATATTTTCTGGTCCTGTTTTTGTCCCCCGTGACCCTCAGATTAACTTCAGATTATATTCATAAAACTTTATAAGCACTTTGCTGTCATCCAAACTTTTCAACTTAAAGGTCCAATCAGTGAGATGTGTAGAGAGTGAAATGATAAAGTGACCTTACTATATGATCAGACATTAAGGAAACATGCTCTGTTGAAGTGCTGGCTTCTCTGACAACAATGCAGCAGCCAGTATGTCCTCCTTCTAACTTTAGATTCTGCTCCTGAATGCTCTGGATTTGTTTGGACCAGAGAAGGTAGGCGGTTTTAAGGCACCCCCACACGGCCGTTTTGGACGCCCCTCGGTTTGCCAGATATGAGAGCAGTTATCAGGTCAAACCAACAGGTGTTGCAGCGATGGAAGCGGGCAAGAGAAGTGGTTCAGATAGAAGTGATTGTACCCGACCTAAAAAGCCTCTGCATGTTTCTAATAAGCTCCACGAGCAGAAACGTGCTCAAACTAGGATCAATATTGGAGATGCTTTTGAAAAATGGAGAGAGGTTAGAACACAGAAAGGTTTACAGACCGATGCAGAGCTGGATAAACACTGAAGCTTCAGTGTTCACCACATGGCAACCTGTGAGAGCATGGACTCTAGATGGCTTTGAAAACAGTTGGGAATTTTGAGGTTATGTAAGTACTCAACAAAAATATATATAACATAGGTTTAGTCCATTTCTTATTAATTAAGATATGAGTGTAAAATTCGACATGTTTCATCTTTAAAGCAGCGGGAAAAAGTCCTTTTTATGGCAGCGAGGAAACAACAAAGTCATGTTTTTACTGCTGTTATCTCGTGATGTCTGTGTTGGGATCTGCAGACGGCCTGTTTCTCTCTGATGGTAAATCTAAAAACAGGTGTTGCCATCTTCATTTCTTGTTTTGTCTGATTTTCTGCACAAACAAGCGAGAGAGAAGATGGTCCTCCTGCCTCCTCTGATGGCAGACGGCCGCTCTGTAAACACAGAATAAAGCGTTTCTCTGGCGTTTTCTCGGGGTTAAAGAAAGCTGTCTGAGTCGTTTAAGTCCTGCAGTGGAAGCTTCACTTTGTAACCAGCTGAAGGTCAGCTTGGTCAGGACTTTTTTTTAACGGCTCCTTCCTTCCTCTGTGGCGCTGTAGAAGAATTTAAGTGTCAGCTCTGTGGTCAGTTAATCTCATTATAATTTTCCATCAATGTGTGCCAGAGCACTTTTTTTTCTGCCAACACTCAATCCTAATGTGTCCTTAACTCAGGAAATAGTTTGCTCACTCAATTTTTCAGAGTTTGAGCAGCGATTTAAATCCCATTAAAGTGATGATTAGACTAATGAAGCCACGGAGGGACCGGATCCTGCAGCACGCTGCACACCGGACTCCTTCAGGGCCGCCGCGCCTCTGCAGCCTGCTCGCTCTCTGCAGAACGGCTAATCAGACCGTTGGAAGCCACACACACACACACACACACACACACGTACGTAGAGAAATACACACTTCAACATGCTCACAAAGAGGCCGTCAGCTCGGTCTCTGTGCTGCCTCCTAATACACAAACAAGTTCCTGTGTTCAGATTTCACAAACCGCCGTCGCTCTGTTAGCACATCACTGTACAGACACGAGACAGGAAGTCCACATTGTCAGACCTGAACCCTGAGTGGCCCCTTACATGTGTTGTCATATCTGATTCATCCCGCTTTAAGTCCGTCTGTCTCTGCCCCTCTCCTCTCGCCCTGCAGCTCCAGAAAACTCTGTCCGAGCTGGATGAAGACGATCCGTGTTACGAGTTCCGTCGTGAGCGATTCACCGTCCACAGAACGCACCTCTACTTCCTGCACTACGAGTACGAACCGTCCTCCGACAACACCGACGTCACGCTGGTCGCGCAGCTCTCCATGGACAGGTAACCTTCCACACCTGCAGAAACAGAAGAGATTCCTTCGGGTGCATGGCGAGTTTGTGGAGAAAGGTAGAGGAGAAGTTATTCTGAATGTGACGGGTTCAAAGAGTTCAAACTGATTTCTACCGACCTAGAAGCTGGTGTGTCCATGATCGACCTGCTGCTCGTTTTGCGCACGCTCAGTTCTACAAAATATCTTCGTCTACATGGGAACGACAAAACGCACTGTTACAGTTGTCATGAGCACGCCAGGTCAACGACGACGTCCTTGACATGCGTACGTTTTCTCGCAATCCCATCAACCTGAAGTTCGACCGGGTCCCGTCCACAACGGGGTTTGTGTTGCATGAAGCAGCAGTGACCTCCGTCGTCCAATCAGGCGTCTCTGCTCGTCAACATAGTGGGAGAGTAACTGTGTGTGTATGTGTGAGCGCGTGAAAAGTCCAGTTAGCGACGTTAGCACCAGCGCTAGTTTGGTTACGTCGGCCATCGCACTAATCTCATGACAACTAAAGTGACGGCGTCGCACGGAGGAGAAACCGGCGCACAGCGTGACGTTACAAGAACAAAACTCTGTTTTCCCCGTCTACACAGAAACACCTTAAACTGAGTTTCTGAACATCTTCACCCTGGAAGGAGTTTTACTAAAGGAGAGTTTACAGAGACCTGTGGACGAGGCCTCAAACTAGCAGGTTACACGTTGAGTGTCAGCAATGATTGAAGTGAAGAAAGAGGATCAGTCTGTAACACAAGGGAACGTTTCTGCTTTAGCAGGAAAACAAAAACAAGCTGATTGTTCCCTTATGAAGGACTTCTCTTCGAGTCATTTATTTGTTGTTCTTTAAACCGTCACTGTTTGTTTTCTTTCTTCTGTGTCGTTGCTCTTGGGGATCATTAGACTCTGTCATTATTTAATATAATGAGCAAAATGAAAGAGGCCCACAGAGGTGGAATAAGACTGGACTGTCACTGAGACTGAGGCTGTTAATAATGGAGACGCTGTGTCTTTAACTACAGTTTAAACTAAGAACCCGTCTTCCACAGGATTCAGCGTGGACGTTAGAGGCATGTGGAGGATGCTGCTACCTTTAGAGAAATGGCTCCAGTATGTTTGAATAATTTAATTTGGCACATCCTTTAGTTCAAACGTCCTCACAGCGTGATTATTTATGTCTCCTAATAGATCGTGTTTGAGTCTGCTGAGCACGTTTGAATTCTCGGGGTAATAAACCTTTTGTTTAAGTGACCCAGCGGTATGTTTAGTCACCCTCAGGACAAACAACGCTTTGTTTTAATATTGTCAGTATGTCGTGTCTTCTGCTCAGCACTATATTATTATGTATTGTGCGTAATAAACGCTGCTGCCTCTAGGGGCTGCAGGCTGGCTTCAGACTGTGTCTTGTTTTAATGAGGCCCATGGTGGCTCTGCGGGGGGGAACACGGGCATATTGCAGATGAAAAACAATGTCAGACATCCGCAAAAACAACACAACTGCACCTTCACATGGAATACGCAATGAGCTGTAGAGCTACTGAGGGAGAGATGTATTATGGAACAGGAGAGAGAAAGGACAAAATGACAGAAAATATTTGAGCAAACAAGAAATATGAAGTTTGAAAACTTCGAGTATCGCTGCTGTGAAGCATCCTGCTCAGTCAGGCGGACTCTTTATATAACAAATATCAGAGCATTGTATCAGACTTGCATAATATTTCAAGATAGAGTGAGTCATTTAATCTAAGAGCAACATTCTGCTCTGTCTGTTTCCAGATCTGACTTTTATAAGAGGTTTGATGTTATCTTGCAGCTTCACATTAACAAAGTGTTCATCAGAAGTTTGTTTTTATTAAAATGTTTGTGGTCAGCTGTTTGTTTAGGCGCTATTTCTTTGTTCGTCTTTTGAAGGCATGATTCACTAAAGGATTGTGTCACTTTCACAACTAAACCTGTGCAAAATGTGTCAAAAACACACAAAGGGTTAAATGCACCCAGGATTGCGCTGCAGAGCAAACAGCGACTCGGTGCGCCAGGTCTCGTTGTGTTTATTTAAATGAGCAAATACGCAGTCTTTGGGAGGAAACTGCCCCTTCTTTTTATGCAAATAATCTTCATTGCAAGAAAATGTTTAATTCATAAAAAGCAGCGCTAACAGCAGCACGCAGTTAGAGGGAAAAAAGGAGCGTCTGCTGAGAGTTGGCAGTAACTGCGCCGCAGTATTTGAAAGAGATGTGACGCTCAAAGAGATGTGCCTTCAAAATAAAAGCTCTGAAAATATGACTCTGACACCTATTAATATAACCGGGGGTTAAATCAGTCGGGGGCTTTCAACAGGCAAGGCAGGCAACTGCAGCGGCTGAAAACATGCACATTTTGTAATGACGGTAGGAAACCTCCCTAAGGGGTTCCCATCTGACAGAACTCACCGTTGTTGCCCTGATGAACGGTTGGAGGGATGATTTTTTTGCCTCAGGCCCCAACAGACTCTAGAATCGCCACTTGCTGTCAGCAGCTCCACGCTTCATCCATGAGTTTGGAGATGCTCTGGAGTCGTTACTATGACGATGGTACATAGTTGTGTCACCTTGAACAGATCTTGTTGCCAACGAGTTTAATGTTGTACAACAAAATGCAAACATCTCTTATGCTTGTGTTAACCACGGACCCTATGTCAAGCACCTAACCACCAACCCATTCAAAACCACATGGCGCTAAAATGCTAACTTACTTCCTGGTTTTAGAACTCATTTTTGTGGCGCCCTATTGCCTCTTGGGCTCAAGTATTTTGCACCCATGGATGCAAACACCAAGTTCTGGAAAAAAGAAATGTTTTGAAACAAGAAGACCGTACAAGGTCAGGGTACAACATACTCACTTGAGCCTCAATTCTGATGTGTGTTATTGTTTGCACAACTTATTATGTGATTCTCACAGATTAGAAAGCGGTTTGCACGAGGAGGCAATTTTGTAAACAGTTGATATCTTGTGCAAACGGGTTATAACCTTACATTCATATTTAGGTATCGAGCTTGAACACATTAGTTTCCTGTTTGCACAAATTAGAAGTGTGTTTCTTGTGCTCACATCATTAAGTGGTTTTCATTGAATAAGTGTGGAACAGTTAAACACGTTTGTGATATTACCCCCCCCCCCCCTTTGCAGGCTCCAGATGTTGGAGGCCATCTGTAAACACTGGGAGGGGCCCATCAGTCTGGCCCTGTACCTCTCCGACGCCGAGGCTCAGCAGTTTCTGCGTTACGCTCAGGGCTCCGAGGTGCTGATGAGCCGCGGGAACGTGGGTTATCACATCGTCTACAAAGAGGGTCAGTTCTACCCCGTCAACCTGCTGAGAAATGTGGCCATGCGGCAGGTCAACACGCCCTACATGTTCCTGTCAGACATCGACTTCCTGCCCATGTACGGCCTCTATGAGTACCTCAGGTGAGACCACGGAGACCAGTCAGATTTTTTTAGATTTCATGGAGAGTATTGATAGCTTTTGATAACATTTTGAGATGGTACTCGGTATAAAATAACCGCTGTGTGTGGTTTGTGTCTTTGTAGGAAGTCAGTGGTGCAGCTGGACATGTCCAATAATAAAAAAGCTCTGGTTGTTCCAGCCTTTGAGACGCTGAGATATCGTCTCTCTTACCCAAAGTCTAAAGCCGAGCTGCTCTCTCAGCTGGATATGGGGACGCTCTTCACCTTCAGGTAAACCACTCCTCTGAATCTGTAGACAGCAATGTTCACTACAGGAGCTCTGTTTCTATAGACAGCAATGTTCACTACAGGAGCTCTATTTCTATAGACAGCAATGTTCACTACAGGAGCTCTGTTTCTATAGACAGCAATGTTCACTACAGGAGCTCTGTTTCTATAGACAGCAATGTTCACTACAGCAGCTCTGTTTCTATAGACAGCAATGTTCACTACAGCAGCTCTGTGTTTCTATAGACAGCAATGTTCACTACAGCAGCTCTGTTTCTATAGACAGCAATGTTCACTACAGCAGCTCTGTGTTTCTATAGACAGCAATGTTCACTACAGCAACTCTGTTTCTATAGACAGCAATGTTCACTACAGCAACTCTGTGTTTCTATAGACAGCAATGTTCACTACAGCAACTCTTTGTTTCTACAGACAGCAATGTTCACTACAGCAGCTCTGTCTTTCTATAGACAGCAATGTTCACTACAGGAGCTCTCTGTTTCTATAGACAGCAATGTTCACTACAGCAGCTCTGTGTTTCTATAGACAGCAATGTTCACTACAGCAGCTCTGTGTTTCTATAGACAGCAATGTTCACTACAGGAGCTCTGTTTCTATAGACAGCAATGTTCACTACAGCAGCTCTCTGTTTCTATAGACAGCAATGTTCACTACAGCAGCTCTGTTTCTATAGACAGCAATGTTCACTACAGCAGCTCTGTGTTTCTATAGACAGCAATGTTCACTACAGGAGCTCTGTTTCTATAGACAGCAATGTTCACTACAGCAGCTCTCTGTTTATATAGGCGGCAATGTTCACTACAGGAGCTCTGTTTCTATAGACAGCAATGTTCACTACAGCAGCTCTGTTTCTATAGACAGCAATGTTCACTACAGCAGCTCTCTGTTTCTAAAGACAGCAATGTTAACTACAGCAGCTCTGTTTCGATAGACAGCAATGTTCACTACAGCAGCTCTGTTTCTATAGACAGCAATGTTCACTACAGCAGCTCTCTGTTTATATAGGCGGCAATGTTCACTACAGGAGCTCTGTTTCTATAGACAGCAATGTTCACTACAGCAGCTCTGTTTCTATAGACAGCAATGTTCACTACAGCAGCTCTCTGTTTCTAAAGACAGCAATGTTAACTACAGCAGCTCTGTTTCGATAGACAGCAATGTTCATTACAGCAGCTCTGTTTCTATAGACAGCAATGTTCACTACAGCAGCTCTGTTTCGATAGACAGCAATGTTCACTACAGCAGCTCTCTGTTTCTACAGACAGCAATGTTCACTACAGCAGCTCTCTGTTTCTACAGACAGCAATGTTCACTACAGCAGCTCTGTGTTTATACAGACAGCAATGTTCACTACAGCAGCTCTCTGTTTCTATAGACAGCAATGTTCACTACAGCAGCTCTGTGTTTCTATAGACAGCAATGTTCACTACAGCAGCTCTGTGTTTCTATAGACAGCAATGTTCACTACAGGAGCTCTGTTTCTATAGACAGCAGTGTTCACTACAGCAGCTCTGTGTTTCTATAGACAGCAATGTTCACTACAGCAGCTCTGTTTCTATAGACAGCAATGTTCACTACAGCAGCTCTGTGTTTCTATAGACAGCAATGTTCACTACAGGAGCTCTGTTTCTATAGACAGCAATGTTCACTACAGCAGCTCTCTGTTTATATAGGCGGCAATGTTCACTACAGGAGCTCTGTTTCTATAGACAGCAATGTTCACTACAGCAGCTCTGTTTCTATAGACAGCAATGTTCACTACAGCAGCTCTCTGTTTCTAAAGACAGCAATGTTAACTACAGCAGCTCTGTTTCGATAGACAGCAATGTTCACTACAGCAGCTCTGTTTCTATAGACAGCAATGTTCACTACAGCAGCTCTGTTTCGATAGACAGCAATGTTCACTACAGCAGCTCTCTGTTTCTAAAGACAGCAATGTTCACTACAGCAGCTCTCTATTTCTACAGACAGCAATGTTCACTGCAGCAGCTCTGTGTTTATACAGACAGCAATGTTCACTACAGCAGCTCTCTGTTTCTATAGACAGCAATGTTCACTACAGCAGCTCTCTGTTTCTAAAGACAGCAATGTTCACTACAGCAGGTCTCTGTTTCTATAGACAGCAATGTTCACTACAGCAGCTCTCTGTTTCTAAAGACAGCAATGTTCACTACAGCAGCTCTCTGTTTCTATAGACAGCAATGTTCACTACAGCAGCTCTGTTTCTACAGATAGCAATGTTCACTACAGCAGCTCTGTTTCTATAGACGGCAATGTTCACCACAGCAGCTCTCTGTTTCTATAGACGGCAATGTTCACCACAGCAGCTCTCTGTTTCTATAGACAGCAATGTTCACTGCAGCAGCTCTCTGTTTCTATAGACAGCAATGTTCACTACAGCAACTCTGTGTTTCTACAGACAGCAATGTTCACTACAGCAGCTCTGTGTTTCTATAGACAGCAATGTTCACTACAGCAGCTCTCTATTTCTATAGACAGCAATGTTCACTACAGCAGCTCTGTTTCTATAGACAGCAATGTTCACTACAGCAGCTCTGTGTTTCTATAGACAGCAATGTTCACTACAGGAGCTCTGTTTCTATAGACCGCAATGTTCACTACAGCAGCTCTCTGTTTATATAGGCGGCAATGTTCACTACAGGAGCTCTGTTTCTATAGACAGCAATGTTCACTACAGCAGCTCTGTTTCTATAGACAGCAATGTTCACTACAGCAGCTCTCTGTTTCTAAAGACAGCAATGTTAACTACAGCAGCTCTGTTTCGATAGACAGCAATGTTCACTACAGCAGCTCTGTTTCTATAGACAGCAATGTTCACTACAGCAGCTCTGTTTCGATAGACAGCAATGTTCACTACAGCAGCTCTCTGTTTCTAAAGACAGCAATGTTCACTACAGCAGCTCTCTGTTTCTACAGACAGCAATGTTCACTACAGCAGCTCTGTGTTTCTATAGACAGCAATGTTCACTACAGCAGCTCTCTGTTTCTAAAGACAGCAATGTTCACTACAGCAGGTCTCTGTTTCTATAGACAGCAATGTTCACTACAGCAGCTCTCTGTTTCTATAGACAGCAATGTTCACTACAGCAGCTCTGTGTTTCTATAGACAGCAATGTTCACTACAGCAGCTCTGTGTTTCTATAGACAGCAATGTTCACTACAGGAGCTCTGTTTCTATAGACAGCAATGTTCACTACAGCAGCTCTCTGTTTCTATAGACAGCAATGTTCACTACAGCAGCTCTGTTTCTATAGACAGCAATGTTCACTACAGCAGCTCTGTGTTTCTATAGACAGCAATGTTCACTACAGGAGCTCTGTTTCTATAGACAGCAATGTTCACTACAGCAGCTCTCTGTTTATATAGGCGGCAATGTTCACTACAGGAGCTCTGTTTCTATAGACAGCAATGTTCACTACAGCAGCTCTGTTTCTATAGACAGCAATGTTCACTACAGCAGCTCTCTGTTTCTAAAGACAGCAATGTTAACTACAGCAGCTCTGTTTCGATAGACAGCAATGTTCACTACAGCAGCTCTGTTTCTATAGACAGCAATGTTCACTACAGCAGCTCTGTTTCGATAGACAGCAATGTTCACTACAGCAGCTCTCTGTTTCTAAAGACAGCAATGTTCACTACAGCAGCTCTCTATTTCTACAGACAGCAATGTTCACTACAGCAGCTCTGTGTTTATACAGACAGCAATGTTCACTACAGCAGCTCTCTGTTTCTATAGACAGCAATGTTCACTACAGCAGCTCTCTGTTTCTAAAGACAGCAATGTTCACTACAGCAGGTCTCTGTTTCTATAGACAGCAATGTTCACTACAGCAGCTCTCTGTTTCTATAGACAGCAATGTTCACTACAGCAGCTCTCTGTTTCTATAGACAGCAATGTTCACTACAGCAGCTCTCTGTTTCTAAAGACAGCAATGTTCACTACAGCAGGTCTCTGTTTCTATAGACAGCAATGTTCACTACAGCAGCTCTCTGTTTCTATAGACAGCAATGTTCACTACAGCAGCTCTGTGTTTCTATAGACAGCAATGTTCACTACAGCAGCTCTGTTTCTAAAGACAGCAATGTTCACTACAGCAGCTCTCTGTTTCTATAGACAGCAATGTTCACTACAGCAGCTCTGTTTCTACAGATAGCAATGTTCACTACAGCAGCTCTGTTTCTATAGACGGCAATGTTCACCACAGCAGCTCTCTGTTTCTATAGACAGCAATGTTCACTGCAGCAGCTCTCTGTTTCTATAGACAGAAATGTTCACTACAGCAACTCTGTTTTTATAGACAGAAATGTTCACTACAGCAACTCTGTTTTTATAGACAGCAATGTTCACTACAGCAGCTCGCTGTTTCTATAGACTGCAATGTTCACTACAGCAGCTCTCTGTTTCTATAGACCGCAATGTTCACTACAGCAGCTCTCTGTTTCTATAGACAGCAATGTTCACTGCAGCAGCTCTCTGTTTCTATAGACAGAAATGTTCACTACAGCAACTCTGTTTTTATAGACAGAAATGTTCACTACAGCAACTCTGTTTTCATAGACAGCAATGTTCACTACAGCAGCTCTCTGTTTCTATAGACAGCAATGTTCACTACAGCAGCTCTGTTTCTACAGATAGCAATGTTCACTACAGCAGCTCTGTTTCTATAGACGGCAATGTTCACCACAGCAGCTCTCTGTTTCTATAGACAGCAATGTTCACTGCAGCAGCTCTCTGTTTCTATAGACAGAAATGTTCACTACAGCAACTCTGTTTTTATAGACAGAAATGTTCACTACAGCAACTCTGTTTTTATAGACAGCAATGTTCACTACAGCAGCTCGCTGTTTCTATAGACTGCAATGTTCACTACAGCAGCTCTCTGTTTCTATAGACCGCAATGTTCACTACAGCAGCTCTCTGTTTCTATAGACAGCAATGTTCACTGCAGCAGCTCTCTGTTTCTATAGACAGAAATGTTCACTACAGCAACTCTGTTTTTATAGACAGAAATGTTCACTACAGCAACTCTGTTTTCATAGACAGCAATGTTCACTACAGCAGCTCGCTGTTTCTATAGACAGCAATGTTCACTACAGCAGCTCTCTGTTTCTAAAGACAGTAATGTTCACTACAGCAGCTCTGTTTCTACAGACTGCAATGTTCACTACAGCAGCTCTCTGTTTCTATAGACCGCAATGTTCACTACAGCAGCTCTCTGTTTCTAAAGACAGCAATGTTCACTACAGCAGCTCTCTGTTTCTATAGACGGCAATGTTCACTACAGCAGCTCTGTGTTTCTACAGACAGCAATGTTCACTACAGCAGCTCTCTGTTTCTATAGACGGCAATGTTCACTACAGCAGCTCTCTGTTTCTATAGACAGCAATGTTCACTACAGTAGCTCTCTGTTTCTATAGACGGCAATGTTCACTACAGCAGCTCCCTTTTTGTATAGACAGCAATGTTCACTACAGCAGCTCTCTGTTTCTACAGACAGCAATGTTCACTACAGCAGCTCTCTGTTTCTATAGACGGCAATGTTCACTACAGGAGCTCTGTTTCTATAGACAGCAATGTTCACTACAGCAGCTATCTGTTTCTACAGACAGCAATGTTCACTACAGCAGCTATCTGTTTCTACAGACAGCAATGTTCACTACAGCAGCTCTGTTTCTATAGACAGCAATGTTCGCTACAGGAGCTCTCTGTTTCTATAGACAGTAATGTTAACTACAGCAGCTCTGTGTTTTTACAGACAGAAATGTTCACTACAGCAGCTCTCTGTTTCTATAGACAGCAATGTTCACTACAGCAGCTCTGTGTTTCTACAGACAGCAATGTTCACTACAGCAGCTCTGTGTTTCTATAGACAGCAATGTTCACTACAGCAGCTCTGTGTTTCTATAGACAGCAATGTTCACTACAGCAACTCTGTGTTTCTACAGACAGCAGTGTTCACTTCAGCAGCTCTGTGTTTCTACAGACAGCAATGTTCACTACAGCAGCTCTGTGTTTCTACAGACAGCAATGTTCACTTCAGCAGCACCTCTATGTACTCTGTCTTTTGTGCGAGTCAGTCGTATCGATTCATTCATTAACTTGGATCTTTACCCGATCCTCCGGAGCTCAGAGAGGGAGAATCACTCCAGCTTGTGCTGAGCAGGCGACTCATAAACATTACAAAACCAAGGAAAGATAATAAGCAATTAAAATAATAGATATTCATATTGATGTACAAATAAAGAGTTTGAATGCTGCAGACAACTGAATCATGAAAAACTCAGATAGTGTGATGGTCGTGTTGGAGGAAGTGTAAGATTTAAGTATGTGATGGTGTTGCTTGAATATCTTTTCGGTGACAATGTTTTAAACAGATTTTAAAGCTGCAGTGGTATGTCTGCGACTCTTCTCTTTAGTTTGTCCAGCTTTCTTTCATGTTTGCAGTGATGCCCTGGAGTTCCCAACAGATAAATATTGAATTTAATTGAATTTAATTAAAACAGGGCAAACATTATTTACATCTCCCAAACTGTGCTGTCCAATGAAACCCTCCAAGCCCACTCAAAACAAAACTCCTGTTTGAAAAGAAAAAAGAGAGAGAACAGGTCCACCCTCAGACGCGAACTCCACCGCCCAGGTGTCGCGTCATTCTGTGGGAAACATTTTTGTGCTTGATTTGATTACATATTTACAGACAATCTAATAATCCAGCTGCTGAGTTTATATGAAATTTAAACTGTAATTCATACAATGAATGCTCTCTCTCTCTCTGTCTCTCTCTCTCTCTCTCTCTCTCTCTCTCTCTCTCGCTCTCTCTCTCGCTGCCTTGTAATCAGAAGCAAGTGAAATACTGAATGTTTTTTAGTGACTTGATAATAAATAAGTGATACGGATAAAAAATGGAAAATCAACAGAATCAAAAAGGTGGACACACCATCCCTCTCAGCCTCCACAGACAGAGGAGGAGGTGTTATGTGTTATGTTCTGTACGGCTCGAGTAAAGGTTTTTATTTTCTGCTCTCTGTCTGTGTGTGTGTGTGTAGTGTGTAAAGTTTGTGTGTTTGTGAGTGTGTGTGGTCACGCTGTCTTCAGTCACACTCGTTCTCTTCGCCCTCCTACAATTTGCAGTCAGTAAAAACCTCTTTTATCTCGACGGTTGGTGGAGAAAAGTGTTATGATGGCACCGCCACAAAAAAGAGACAACACAACTTTTTTTCCCATCAGGACTGATTTGGACTCGGGGAGAGGTAAACAACATTTTATAAAGAAGGTCCAGACTTTAAAGAGACCTTCTGTGATACAGACGGAGGTTTAAAATCAGAGTGTCACCAAATATTCAGCAGACTATACATCACACTTTCTCTCCACGTCGGCGCCGACTTCACTCTCCAGCAGCACCTTAATAAAATATTTTCTTTTCCCTCTCTCTGCAGGTACCACGTGTGGACTAAAGGCCACGCACCCACTAACTTCGCCAAATGGCGGACAGCCACCACGCCGTACAGGGTGCAGTGGGAGGCTGACTTTGAGCCTTACGTGATGGTGAGGAGGGACAGCCCCGAGTATGACCGCCGCTTTGTCGGCTTCGGGTGGAACAAAGTGGCTCACATCATGGAGCTCGACGCACAGGTGAGGCTAAGGTCAGAGGTCATATACTAGATAGATACTTGACGGCTCCCTCATGTCGCCTGGAGCATCAGCTGTGCAAGATGCAGTATGCGCATGAGCAGAAGGGGGCAGTGTAGAGGCAGAGAGGATGTGACTGAGTGGCGACCTCCGGAGTTAAAAATTTAAGCCGATGCTGAAGTGTGGGTGAATGTTTTGATTTGATGAAGGATAAGAGTTAGTCACAATAAGGCGGGTAGCTGACCTGATTGACAGGTGGGCGCGGTCTGAACAGGGCTTATATGTAAAGGGACAAGTATAAAGCAAGTCAACTGTTGAAACATTTACAAGCCTGACTTTAGATCGACCTTACAAATCCATGAAACTCAGACTCCTCTCTCTCTCTCTCTCTCTCTCTCTCTGTCTCTCTCTCTCTCTCTCTCTCTCTGCAGGAGTATGAGTTTGTGGTCCTCCCTAACGCCTACATGATCCACATGCCTCACGCCCCGAGCTTCGACATCACCAAGTTCCGCTCCAACAAACAGTACCGGGTCTGCCTGAAGACCCTGAAGGAGGAGTTTCAGCAGAACATGTCGCGGCGCTACGGCTTCGCCGCGCTCAAATACATGACTGCCGAGAACAACAGCTAGCTACCACTGCAGACCCCCACACACCCCCCCCCCCCCCCGCCATGAACTACTGACACGCTCTCTGGGCGGGGGCGGATGGTGGAGGAAACAGGGACAGCCTGGGTGAGGCTGACCTGAGGATTTTAGACTGCCTCTGACTTTTACAGAACGTTCGACCCTCAGCGTGGGACTGCGAGGGTCTTTATGTCCATTCTTTGTCCTCGGCTGTGGATGGAGAGATGATCCAGGAGGAGATCACTCACTAAAGCTCTGAAAGACGACAACAATTACAGCTAGACCCAAACCAGAACCTGGTTTATGTTGGCCCAAAGATCCGGCCCTTAAGTGTGACAGACAGCAGGCAAAGAAAAACAGACATTCAACGCCTCGCCATATTTGTAAGAGCAGTGACAGAGCTGTGGGCTGGGTGTAACGTTAAGGATGAGTGTGTGTGTGTGTGCAGATAAATGAAATGCGTGACTGCGTAAGTATGTGTGTGTGTACTGGTGTGTCTGTATGTATGTGTGTGTGTGTGTGAGTGTGTTCCTCCAGGACAGCGTTTAGCTAAAAGCCTAAGCAAAGCTGAAGATGTGAAACATTTCATTCTGAGCTGCGCCGGCGGTTTGATTGACAGCTCACCCCGACTCGAATGCAAATCGTCAGCAGGCGGCGAGATAAGACAAAGCGGTAAACACGTCCACACAGATTTACAGAATCTCATTGTGACGACTGACACACACACACACACACACACACACACACACACTGAGATAGTGTGGCGAGCAGCCAGCCAGCGAGCGTCTGCTGCTGCTCCGTTTGTTTGATCGCTGATACACATCGGAATAAGTCGTCAGCAGCGACAACGTTAAGTGCAGGGATGGGTGGAGGTCATCAATGCTACAGAATGTTTCCTGTTTGAACCTGACAGCAGATGGTGAGTGTGTGTGCGTGCGTTTGTTTTTTGATCGGGGTGAGGTGTGCACAAACACCTGAAGTCCTGCCGCCGTGTGAGCCTGCAGGAGGCGACACAGCGCTTACTGAACTCACTGTTTACTCGTCCCTCCAACAATCAGTATTATTTATCAGTGTGTTTACAGTCCTGATGGGCGGAGCCTGGAGGAGTTGGTGGGGTCTCCTGTCCCCCTCGGATCCTCTTGACGGTGTGATGAGGAGGGATAGTTAAAACTGTGAAACTCTGAAAATCAAACTGACAGACAGAGTCAGACACTCCCCCCTCTCTCTCTCTCTCTCTCTCTCTCTCTCTCTCTCTCTCTCTCTCTCTCTCTCTCTCTCTCTCTCTCTCTCTCCTTTACTTTGACAACAGTTTGGTGGTGTCCAGTGAAACTGCAGCTTTTTGTGTTCTTGATGGACATTGGTTTGGAGCAAGCAACAACCTCCGGTGTTGATAAATTCAGCCGATGTGGATTCATCCCCTTCATGATGTGCACATAACAGCCACATGTTCTGTTACTTCTTTCCTTTTCTGCAGCCTTTTCATATTTATTATAACGTGCATGAAGCTGTATTCCTCACATTCAGAACGTACATGAGATTTCTCTGCAAAACAGAAATCTTTTTCTAGCTGGAGTAGCCGTAGTTTCAGTTGTTTTTTTTTGTCACACACCAAGGAGACCGTCGGCCGTCGGTCCAACTAGGCGAGCGGTCGTCGCCCCAATTTGTTGAGGTGTGTCCGTCTCCGTTGCTACCCGTGGACCTTTTTTCTGTCGATTCGACATGTTGAATCGGCGTCGGTCGGTGAGAAGGATCTCTCTGATTGGCTGTTTGGAGGTTTAATTTCTCTCCAGCTCTCGACTCAGGTTCAGGAAAGCCCCTTGAGCACGCCGCTGTAGTATTCATGCTTTCACCCATTAGTGTGGTTTCTCCTTATTGGTCGCCTCCGCCTCTTCTTTTCTTTTTCCACTAAAAGACCAAGGGCTGACAACGCCAGCGCCATTTTCAACTTTTTATCAGACATTTTTCTCCATTAGTAGACTACCTATAATACGAGTGGTGACCGACAGCGGTGTGAAAATGGTCTTCTGGTATCATAACAGCGGACTACCGCCCCCTGCTGGCATGGAGAGTTATTTCCTCTCACGCATGAGCAGAACGTACGTGGTGGTTGGCCGTCGGCTGTAGTCTTTGCGGTGTGTTTAAGTGCAAGTTCTTTGCTGTCTGCTTGGTCAGGGCCTGTAGACTAGTCTGGTTTGAACCAGTCCTGAAACTTTCTGGTACTTCATATAAACACCAGAAGAGGATTTAGTAAAAGACACAAACCATCTTAAACTCGGTCGCACTGATGAAGTTGTGTAGGGACCGTCTGAAGATGTATCACCTGTATCGCCTCTCTCTCCACCATCGTGGATCATTCAGTGGTTAAACTGATCAGGGAGCAGATTACCAACGCACCTCATTTGTTCACAATGTTAAAACGATCTGAGCCTCTTCATTACTTTAAACTCTAGCCCAAACACTGAGTCCTGACGGAGGAACACTAAAAGAGAGACAGATGGTGTGAAACCCCCCCCCCCACACTTTGTCTCAGTATTCGTTTAAAAAATGTGCTTCTAACAGTCGTGTTTAAGCCCAGCTCAGTCACACTTTCCCTGCTTCTTTGATGCTCTAGTAAGAAAAACCAGTCCATCATAGATTTGACCGTTGGGGTCAAAGTTTGAGGCTACAATCGATTGAGAGTTGCAGATTTTCCAAACCTGAAAATACAGTACCGTTACAGGATCAGGAACTTTTCACACCTCTAGATCGTTTGCTCTGGTCTGAATCATGGACTAATTTGTTCCATTGTTGCTTAATTACCTCAAATTTGGTCTGTGTTCAAACGGGGACATTTATAACACCAGGGAAAATGCTCTCTGATTGGTCAGAATTTCAAAGACTAGCTTCCTCCTGGTTGGCTGTGGCTGCTCCAAAGACTCTTTCCGGTTTCTAAATGGACAGACGACTACACGGAGTGATGCAGGCTCTGCTCACCACATGTTAATCCTCCTGAACCTGGGAGGATAAACATAAAGAGGGAGTCATGTGACCTCTGAGTTTACCTGAGCATTTGCCCTGGTTTCATGGAAGACATGCTCATACACCCCAACTGTTTCTGAAGATCCGTCAGGTATGCTTCCCGAAAAACAGTGGACAGAGACCCACCTTTTCAAGAGGCCTTTGCGCGGTTGTTATGTCCACGCCAGGGTTTGATTGACAGCTTTCACACCAGCACAGGCGAACCGCACATACTTAGCAAACGCATTCAAGTTTGTGTTAACCGTACCAAACAGGTTACATCTGAAAACAACCTTAGATCGGTTAAAAAGTTCCTCCAAATCCAAAACATCCACAGTTCTGAGATCATACTGTTGTGAAACTAGAGGCCTCTCTCTCTCTCTCTCTCTCTCTCTCTCTCTCTCTCTCTCTCTCTCTCTCTCTCTCTCTCTACAGAAAAGCTGCAGAAAGGCTCAGAGCAGTCATCCAGGTCTAAGTGTTTGTGTGTGTGAATAAATGAATACGCTGTGTGTCTTGATTATACGTGTGTGCTCAGTATGCGGAAGTGTGTGTGTGTGTGTGTGTGTGGAGTCTGACTGTGATGTGAGTGTGTGTGTGTGTATTTTGCAGGAAGGAGCTGCGGTGTGTAAGTAGGACAGTCTGACTGATGCTGCTACCTGAATAAAAGCAAAGAGTCAAACACGTCTCAGACTCCGTTTCATCTTTTCTCTCTCCATGAATTCCACGTTTACCTTTTGAACCCGCCTAGCGAGGGAGTCATGTGACCCATAACTGAGTTCACCTGAGCGTTTGTTTACCTGCAGGAATTCTCCAGAGTCCCTCCTGTCTAAGCTGAAGAACCCCTCTGTCGTTGTGACATCGTCAGCGTCAAACAGAGAAAGGATCAGCCCATAAAAAGCAGAATAATGTCTCTGTGTCTTTGGAGGAGCTTTGTCAAGTCACTTCGACATCATCAGTAACCCTGGTGATGTCATGGCGGGGTCATCAGGGCTATGTGGCTTTGGCGACCTCAAACAAGCAGCAATCTCCGGTGCTGGAAAGTGAAGCCATTGCGAAAGAGCAAAAGACTGCAGTTCCTGGAGTGTCCACTTGAGGCTGCAATAATAAACAACCCCCCTGGGCGGCTGTGGCTCAGTGGTTGGATCGTTTGTCTCGCAACCGGAATTACAAGGGTTCAATCCCGAGCTCCTGCAGCCACATGTCTGATGTTTTCTTGGTAAAGAAACTCCACCCCAAGTGGCTCCCTCTGCTTCGTCAGCGGTGTATGAATGTGTGGCGTTAGTTAATACTGATGGACTCTTAACTCAGCGGCCTCAGCCATCAGTGTGTGAATGTGTAGGTGTGAAAGCGCTTTGAGTTGTCAGAAGACTAGAAAAGAACTAAACAAGCTCAAGTCCTGAAGTACCAAAGCCTGCAGTTCCTCCAGTGTCCACTAGAGGCGGTCTCCTGCAGTGAGTCATTCCCCTGATGATATCATATAAGGCAGTTCATGGGTCTCTGATCGTCTTTATGTGCATAGATTATGATTTCTTCTCGTATTTTAAAATGATTTCAGAAATGTTTATTAAAATCTGTTATCCATGGTATTTGTGTACTAAACTTCTCTTTATGAAATCTTGTTACTGAGTATTTATTTATACATCAACAGACGAAGAAATCCTTCAAAGTGTTCTCCTTGTGACCCTCCTCACAGAGTTTCTGATATAGTTAAATTGTCCGTGTAGTTTTTATTGACCTTCCTCTGAAGCCACGTTACTGCCGTCTCCTCCTCGGCCCGGTTGTTCTTCTGTTTCGCTCTAAATGAAATGTTCTCCGAGCGCACACTTTATCAGCTCCCTGGAGTCCGACTGTCCCCGGCCGAGCCATCCCTTTAACTCCCCTTTAATGAAGGTCCCACAGCTCCATCCCTCTTATCGGATAGGCTATTAAAAGTTTTACTGGAGCCGCTCATTAATTCAATTTAAAATTTAATGCATGAATTTCGGCAGACTTTTTTTATAATGCATTCAGAGGATTGGAGGCTGTTAGCCTTACAGAGATGAACAGAGGCCTTTGGGACCAAGAGGGGAGCGTTTTAAAGTCTGTTTCTGCACCTAGAGATTGAGTTCACGCTCTTTATCGTCACATATC
This sequence comes from Labrus mixtus, assembly GCF_963584025.1. NCBI lineage: Eukaryota > Metazoa > Chordata > Actinopteri > Labriformes > Labridae > Labrus > Labrus mixtus. The sequence goes on along the minus strand of NC_083633.1, from coordinate 8,793,801 downwards.
AAGTAAAGCAAAGGTTTGCAATGGCATACTTACTTCACAAGACCTCCCCAGCAGTGCTCACAGATCATGCATTCGGACATTCGGACGTGCAAATGTTAAAATAGAGGTTCACTTGTGTTCCTTTTAGCTTGTTGGTTCTGAAATAGCTTTAATTTCTCATCATTTTGTCCCACAAGGCTTTAAAGAGACGGCGTTCTCTGTGAGAGTAACATGACAAGACTCACATCAGCATCACAGGCGTGTGTCAAAACACAGGGCTCGAGCTGGTTAGCCTAGCTTAGCATAAGGCAGGTGGGAACAGCTTAGATGAGTTGTTTTCACACCTTGCACTCCTGAATACTTTCACAAAAAAAATGCACAACAGTCTGCCTCTGAAATCTTCCTGAGTCGCTCTTTCAACCACGTCCTCCACAGGTGAGATTTCCACGTCAGAGGGATGGGGTGGGAAGTTCTCAGGAGGCAAGACATGGCGAAAAAAGACGCTGGAGAAATTTAAGAAGGCGGATGACTACTGAGTTTGATACTTCAATGACAGTTTTTCTGCCTGTAATTTGATGCATTCAAGTGTAAACAAAGAGTTTAAAAGAACTCCTCTGTAGGCATTTGGTCCTATCTTAATATATCAAGAGGTTGGGAATCAAATCATCTTTAGAGAAATAGAATTTAACATCTGTTTTTCAAATATAATTTAGGTTTCCTCCAGAGAGAGGAAAGAACCACAAAATGAGAACAGAGAACTGGACAAACAGAAGCAGATCTGTAAACAGCAGCCGATGGTTCTGCCCGCTGGTGGTCACCTCTGCCCTCCCCCTCCCTCACTTGACGAATGTTTACTGATGGCTGTGACAGAGGTGTGCAGGGTGACGGCAGGCGTGGAGCTTCGTCCCAGAGGGCCGAGCGCAGTCTCCTCACGTAGAGCCGTAATGGAGACTGTCTGGAGCGGGTCGATTGAGACAATCAATCACCGTCTGCAGGCCTCCCCTCACAGACGGCTCCGCTCGCAGCAACACCGACACAGTTTATTACCGAAGCCAAACTGTTCCTCCTGCATCCCATCCTCTGAGAGAACAGGAACACCAGCATCTGTAATAACTGAGACTCGTGTGATTTCAATCCCAGATCAGTTTTTACATGTTAGAACAAAGAAACCAGCTTCCTCACACTCAGTCATCCATCAGAACACACCGTACCTGTGTGCGAGGTTTGAGATATTGCTTTGACATTTTTAAAATTGCTGTGACATTTTACAAAAAGCTGTTAGTGTACACAGTATGCTGGTCTTTGTCACTGATGTGTTTTTTAGAGCTGGTTCACAGTTTTTCAGTTCCTTCTACTCGTGGAGCACAGGAGGGAGCCGTGTGGACGTGAAAAATGTTTGGGCGGCTGTCACAGCGAGGAGGAAACATCTTTTGTCTCAAGTGTCAGTTCTGAAATCAAACACTTTTTCATCCACACTGTTTTCAGACAGTTTATTTAAGGAGCTATATTAAAGACAGTGAGACACATCATCAGTAAAAACGAACACAAAACAACTCTTTAAAGATAACAGGAGCACCACAGGGCTGCGTTTTGGGACCCTTGTAGTTCACATGCTTGTATCCATTTTTAGACAAAAGCACAAGAGTAACCTGATGACAGATAATAAAGGGGAGGCGTATTACTTTTCCACCATAATCTTTAATACTATCTCCAATGTTTACCTGCAAACTGTGATTTCTGTCACAATTCTGAAGAAATCCAAAACGGTTTATTGAAACAAAAGGCAAAACAAAGCTCACTCATTCAGGAGGTCAAAAATCCATCAATGTCCAACAAAAACACAAAGAAAAAGCATGACAGTGTATTTTAAGTACTTTAAACGAGGGTCGTTTGACAGATGATGAACTGACAAGGAAGAGAAAGCAGACAGACACTAAATAGGGGTGGCTGTGGCTCAATGGTAAAGTCGGTCGTCTCTCAACCTCTCTCAAGGTCAGGGCTTTGATCTCCAGTTCTGGCAGTCACATGTCAATGTGTGCTTGGTCAAGTCACTTCACCCCAAGTGGCTGGTGCTGCTACATCTGCAGCGTGTGAATATGTTTACATAGCAGCCTCTACCATCAGTGTGTGAATGTGTAGGTGTGACATGCGGTGTAAAAGCGTTATATACTAGAAAAGTCTATTAATTATTTAAATAGACTTGGTGTGTTTGGACACAGGAGTAGGAAACAAGACACAGGGGGAACTGGCGAAGGCAATCAAAAAGATACACAGCAGCAGGAACAACACAATTAAACAGGAAACACTGAAATTTAAAGGTCACATATTATGCCATATCCTCTTCACCATGTTCCTCTAACACTAATATGTATCTCTAGTCTGTCTACAAATCCCCAAATGATGAGAAAAGTCCGTCCTCTTTGTCTTTTGCCTGCTCCACTTTTCAGAAAATGTCTCCTCAAACAGGTCGTTTGGAGATGTTCCCTTCATGACATCACAACGGGCAGTAACATCTCCCCCAGGTGGGTGACACTCCCACAGCTAGGTGTTTGTTCTGCCCTCTGAGTCTGCCTTCTCACCGTAAACTATAGGACATGGAGCGAGAAAGACCGAGACACCCAAGCATCTTCCAGAGAGGGGGCGTGGTCTGACACAGCTCATTTGAGGAGCTCTGAGACTTAGTTACACTGGTTGAAGAGGAGGAGAATATATTACCTTTAAGGTGTTTACCATCTCAATGCATACAGATATCATTAAGTTTCACGCATTTATATGCACAGACTATGGTTGCTCATATGCATTTAAATTCTGATATTTGATTTGCAAACGTGGAACAGTGGGACGACAGAAACATCCGTATTCTTCCTCGGAGCACCATTACATGACATCGTAGAGCGACATAATGGAGACACATCAACATCCACATAAACAGGTTCACTCATGGAAACATCACTGCAGACACTTTTCTTGGAAATCAATTTCATTCATGTCATGAATTATTCATGCACCACTACTTTCATTATTTCAAAATTTTATCACCACGGCAACGATAACGCAAACAGAGGGATGGATGCTAAAAGCCTCTAAATTGCTGTGTTCATTTCTGTCTAATTTTTCTGTGTACGACGTTCAGGCTGAGAGTCAGACCGAAAAGAAGCTGCTGCTCTTTTTATGTTTCCTTTTCATTTAATGAAACAAAAAAATGTCCCTCTCCCCATAATAATTTATAATACTAATATTAAAAAAAATAATTAATAATACAAAAAAATTAGGGCTGTCAGCGTTAATGAGTTAATTGTGATTAGCCTCATGTTATTTTGTCCCTTCAGGCTCACCGAAGGTAGTCTCAGTGGTGTTAAAGAAGGACACTGCTGCATCTTTGAATGTCTCATTTCACTTTAACAAACTGTCAGACAGCTCAGCTGATGAATCCAAAGTAATATCCACCTGATAACATCATTACCTTTGTTACCATTCCTTTGAGCTGTTAGACCACAGTTTGGGATCCCTAACCACTTCCTGTTTCTGTTCTTAACTTCATGACCTAACCTTTCATCTACCAGAAGGGCCTTGCTGTATTTCAAAATAAAAAGCACACAGCAAGTAGTGTACTCTAAAGTCCTGATGAAGAACCTTAAATAAGCTCTCGTTCGTCTTTCAGGTCACGTCTTAAATATCTTCGAAGGCGTTTCAGAAAGTCCCCAAACACTCTCACTTCATTTGAATAATTCACCAAAGAAGCCCGAACAGAGACGAGTCGAGAACAATTAATTCATTTCATTTCCATCTTTATTCTGCAGAGTTCCTGTTCATGTGAGGAGGAAAAACCTGCTGCTCGATCTGCACAGAGGAGACGATGAGAGAGCACACGCGCGCGCACGCACACACACACACACACACACACACACACACACACACACACACACACACACACACACACACACACACACGCACACACACACACACACACACACAAATGGATTCCTCTCCTCTTTTCTCTTTACGTCTACTGCTGCGGGTCTGTAATCCTTATACATTTGCGCCCTCTAGTGGTTAAAAGGAGTAAACAATGGAGCTACAGAAACTGTGACGCTGCAGATCTATGTGTGATCAGAGAATACGTTGGATGCTACAAGCTGATTGTAAGTCATCATTTGTTTGCTTTGAGGGAAACAGAATACGATTTAATCCATGTGAGAACTGCAAAGACAAAATGCTGTAAAATATATTTAATCACCGATTCTCAACCAAAGTGGACAGCTTCTCCCCCTCTCAGGTCAGGAAGGTAAGGTGAGAGAATCGAAAAATACACCATTTTACTGTAGTAATAATAATAAAGAGTGAAAGAACAGGGAAGGAGACCATTGAGTCAAACGGGCTGCAGACTTCAGTCCTACTTTAATGAAACGTTGGGATTTTATGAGAGCAATGTGAGAAACTTTGCTGTTTTTCTCTCAGCCTTCCTCGTCTGTTTCCTCCTCCAAGAACGCAAGAAAATGAAACACCTGCAAGGAGCTTGTTCCTTTTAGTTTGAAATTCAAATCAAAATGGCAGACTTCCTGTTAGAATATGGGTGCAAGTTACATGTGCTTAAAAATGTCATGTAGGTCAGAGCAACCTGTGTGAACCCCTCTTGAAAACATCAAAGGGGCGCTATAGAGGAATAAAGCTCTGCAACAAACCATTATACGAACAATTTTTTCGCTAAGCCTCATGTGCAGGGGCGTGTCCAGACTTATTAGACCGGGGTGGCCCAACTGGGGCTCTGACTTCTGCAGGGGTGGCCTGAAATAAATGTGCAAAGAAGACATATGTTCAAGTCAGAATTTAAAGTACTTAAAAACATGTATGCAAACTCCTGCAGACATTCTAAATTGCAAAAATACTTTTATTGGCGTCTTTTTGGTCCCGACAAATTTTAGTTAATTGCAAGACAGAGTGCATTACTTTCCCATGCACCTGTCTTTGGAAATAGACATTGATATGTAGAGAAAAATACTAGCAGCCTTTCCCAAAAAAAATGAACCTTATAGTCAGTCTTGACACAAGTCTCGCCTCTGACACGACCAATAGCCAATCAAAGTTTAGGATTTTTTGGGGTGGCACTTGGGCTGGCCAATCAGATTTCAGACTCTGTGTGGGGCTCATGCCACCCCTCTGGACACTCCCCTGCTCATGCACAAGCCAACTTTGGTGTGTTTTGTGGCATGTAAAAAGCTGATTTTATTGATTTGAAAAAAAGAAGAAGAGGAAGAATTCCTTGCATTTCCTAAACCTCACATTTTCAATCAAACACGTTTACTTCATAGACTAAATGTTCTGTAGTACAACAAGAAGGAAAAGCAAACTTAATATCAGTTGTTTATTTCAATTTGACAACAATATTGCTTTTTTAATGCTGATTCATCTTCTTCACAGATTTCATTTTGTACCAAGCAAGTAACAGCATCATCAGCGGACAGTCTGACCGACTCAGGGGAATAAAAAGTCATAAAACGTCTCTGTGATTTTAGTGTTGCAGTGTTCGGGTTTGCTGCAAAAGCCTCCACCTGTTCCTCCAGGACCCGTCGCAGGTCAACTTGCAGGTTGTGAACCCTTCCTGTTTGAGTGTTACTCAGCAGTGTGGTGCAGACATGAAGTGAGGAAACTCTCTCAGTGCATCTGACCTGCAGGACCAAACCCAGATCAAAGCTCGTGAAGTTTCACATTACTTCCTCTGCAGACTCCAGCTCATCAGTCCGATCCTGTTGGCCTTTGTTTTTGGCAGTTGGTTGAGCGCTGCGAGTGAGTGAAACGCATTTGTGTAAAGATAAAGTTTACAGTGACATCAAAGAGGAGGCTGACTGTCACCGTGATAAACACTGTCACCTCCACAAAGAACACATGATGAGTTTAACGTCCGCGTTCTGCAGCTGTGGACACAATTCTAACAGACACAGAGAAGATGTTTCTGGAATGCATTGCTTTAGTTTGTGCTTTTCTTACAGGAGATTTTTCTCATTTTTTAAAGTAGACTTACATGCATGAATAGTATGAGTAAACATCAAAAACAATGCAGTGTAATGACTTAATATATGAGTTAAAAGAAGCAGCAATGATTGAAGCATCAGCCTACACAGCTGCACATGCACACAAAGGTTAGCATACTAGCACGGTGATATTCTCCTGTAGTGATACAGATACACACGTCAAATGAATGTTTGTGCTTACGCACACACACAGTAACCACTTAGTGTGACAGAAAACAGGATTTCATATGATTTCAATGATTCAAATCAGTCTTAATAATGAGTACATGGATGAATATGTGTCTGCAGGTCGGTCTGTGAGTTCATGAGGCTCTGCTGGCAGTCGCAAATGTCGGAGAAGATCTTCAGCTTCTCCAAAGAAATGTAAAAGTGTGAGCCAGGCACTCTGTGTGGAGGCATCGTGGGAAGGATTTCAGGGTCGACGGTGTCACAGAGTTTAGGGGTCAGGTGTTGTTGAGATGGAGGAAAAAGAGGAGTCCAGACAGGAGGCACTCATGGTGGGCGTCTGCTGGGTGAACCACAAGGGGTCGACATGCTGCTGTGGAGAGAAAGAAAAGAAAGGATCATGGTTGGGGTTTGATACCTAGAAGCTAACTGCAGATTATCCTGTGATATGTCAGTGTAGACACATTTAACAAAGAAATGTTTATGGTGAAAAATGAAGAGGTAAGCATCATGAAAGGAAAAACGAGAGACATGTTCCACATAAATATCTCATAAATCAAGTCTATCCTGTGTAAATGTGTCTCTGAGTCATGACTGTCTACAATGAGTGAGAAGCTCGAGTCCCGCTGGCTGTGTTGTTGTCAGAGCCGTGTTTACATGGACAGGACGGCCGGCTCCTCTCCTTGTGTATAAAAGCTGTTTTAGTCAAGGACTAGAGAGAAGAAGAAGAAGATACTCACTGATTATTTGAACATCACGTAAGAGTTTTTAGATCAAGGTCATTCTGTATCAGTTTACATGCAATGTGAAGCTACGAGCTAACTAAAGAGCACTAACATTAGCATGCTAACACAACAATGCAGGACAGGTGATTACAGCTCCAGCAAAGGACAAGTTTGCCAGCTGCCTGCACTAAACTATTTTGTGTGGATGCGAGGGGAAGGGGGTTGGAGGTGTGTCACTGGAGGAGAGCGGAGGCATCAGTATGGAGGAGGTACAGCCAAACAGGATCACTGTGTATTACTGTGGATCACTGTGGAACACTTTGGATCCCCTTGGATCACTGTGGATCACTGTGGATCACTATGGATCACCGTGTATCACTGTGGATCACCGTGGATCACTATGGATCACTGGGGTTCACTTTGGATCCCCTTGGATCACTATGGATCACCGTGTATCACTGTGGATCACCGTGGATCACTATGGATCACTGTGTATCACTGTGGATCCCTGTGGATCACTATGGATCACTGGGGTTCACTGTGGATCCCTGTGGATCACTATGGATCACTGTGTATCACTATGGATCACTGTGTGGATCACTGGATCACTATGGATCACCGTGGATCACTGTGGATCACTATGGATCACCATGTATCACTGTGGATCACTGTGTGGATCACTGGATCACTATGGATCACCGTGGATCACTGTGGATCACTATGGATCACCATGTATCACTGTAGATCACTGTGTGGATCACTGTGGATCACTATGGCTCACCGTGTATCACTGGGGATCAATATGGATCACTGTGTATCACTATGGATTACCGTGTATCACGTGTATGCGTTTACATGGGATAGCTTGATAGGATTAAGCCATATACCGATTTGCTGCTCGAACGGACAGCTGTCACTTGTCTGAGTATATATGCCGATCAGAGAATCGTATAAATGGCCGGAGCATGGCTGACTCCGCTACGCTATATGGCGCTTTACCCCTTTCAACAAGTGGTTATAGAGCCACTTCCGGTTGACCTATACGTCACAGCAACAACAAACTATCTGGCGGCATTCAAACAAAGATGGTGTACGAGGAGATGGACGACGCTACAGCTATGTACAGTTTGTGCATTATTTACATTCTAATAATGCATATTAGAAGAACAACATATATTTTGGCTGCGGCAATAACAGCAGAAGGACGCCGTCGGTGGTGTCGTTTGACCTTTCCGGCAACAACACTTTTATGTCATCTCGTTCCACTTCCGGGTGAAAGCCCCGGCGGAAATTCTCGAGCATGTGCAGAACGCAAAATCCGATTACGATACGATGACTGAGTTTACATGCCGTTTGCCGACTATGAACGACTTATCTAGGTGTTCTTTTCCAATTATGAGATGTCTGTTATGGTCCGATTTTGTAGGTCGGCCATGCATTTTCGGACATGCATTTTAAAAGTCCAAACAGTGTCTGATACGATAAGAAAATCAAATATCTAGCGCCATGTAACCCTACTGACTGTGTAGATCACTGTGGATCACTGTGGATCACTATGGATCACCATGTATCACTAGGGATCACGGTGTATCACTGGGGATCACTGTGTGGATCAATGTGGATCACTGTGTATTAATGTGGATCACTGTGGATCACCGTGGATTAATGTGGATCACCGTGGATTAATGTGGATTGCTGTGGATCACTGTGTGGATCACTTTGGATCACCGTGGATTAATGTGGATCACTGTGGATCACCGTGGATTAATGTGGATCGCTGTGGATCACTGTGTGGATCATTTTGGATCCCCGTGGATGACTGTGGATTACAGTGGATCACAATGGAACACCCTGGATCACTGTGGTTCTGTAGCATAATAATGCAGTATATTATAAGATAATATTCCTTTTAAACTTTCCCTTTAAATTAAATCAGGGATCAAAACTTTGTGTTTTGAAGGACTCCGGTCCTGAGACTCAATACTTTTCAGATCTGGGGGGATTTTATCTAAAACTGGATTTAAATCAGGACAACATGTTGCCTGAGGGGAGAATGACAGAGCACTGAACATCTGTCCCCAGAGTCTGCAGGTAGTCTGTGTGTTTGTGTTACTTTTACCTGAAAGAGGAGCTGAGGAGACTCAAACCTTCAGCTGTGAGGAGGGAACGAGGAGCGGCACTGTGGCAGAAGGCTACTGACGATCTGCAAGAGACTGACACTGTTAGACCCACACACGCACACACACACACACACACAGCTGCAAAGATATACACAGTCAGAGCTCGGATTGAAACACAGAAAGCATGAGCAAAGAAAAGAAGTGACAGACTCGACACTTACCGCCACAGCAGCGAGGTTTGGGTTAGGGTGTAAAGATAAAGTGTAACTTTGTTCGTCCTCTTTTTTAACGTTTGCTGTGTTAGATAACACTAGATAACATCCCTTTTGTAGAATGAATAAAGACAAAATACAACAACAAACAACGTATTAATGTATCAATATTTACAGTTTATATGAACATAACACTGTACAGTTAAAGCTTTAAAATACTTGATATGTACACGTGCATTTAAAGTGGTCAAACAGGCATCGGGACACATTCAGTGAGATGATATTTAACAGTCTGGATGTTTGCTCTGCAGGCCGTTAGCTCCGAGCTGCTGCGTACAGTAAGCTAGGCGAGATAAAGGTTTGATCGCGATGAAGTATGATACGTATCTGTATATTGCAAAGTGATGCAGTGACAGGAGATGAAGCAGAAGAGGCGTTTCTTTAACATCAGGAGGTGGGCGTGTTAGACCGAACATGTGAAGGGAAAAAAACTACAGCACAGACGATATCAGCCCTGCAGAGAAAAGTAAATGTATGCATGTGAGGCCCCTCATCGTCAGTCCATCAATTCAACCATTGATGTGTTTAAAATGTCCAATAATTTCATGGCAACTGATTCCAATCAAAGTTTACTTCTGCTGTTCCCCCGACAACAGTTTCATTTGCGTTTATTTAATTCGGTTAAACACAACCCGCGATTATGTACCCCTCACGAAATCAAACGCCTTTTGTCTTTGGGTTTATGAGATCTTAAGGAGCCTCACACACCTCGGTTAACCTCCCTCCTCCTCCATTAACTGTGTCGGGATGACCTTTCCTGCTTCCCAGTTTTACAGATATTCTCTAAGAAGAGGTGCACCAAAGGCCAAACAAAGAGCTGCTCCTAGTGACACAATTCTTAATGTCTGATGATATAGTAAGGTCACTTTATCATTTCAGTCAGTACACATCTCACTGACTGATCCTTTACAGTTGAGACTAGATCCTTGTAAAAACTATGACCAACCAGGAGAGGACCCAAACACCGAAGGAGGTGAGCGTCAACACTTTTGTTTTCTCTGCGTGGCTTCTTAAATCTTGCTGTATAAAGGTTTCTTGGTTGTCTAGTTAGTGTAGCTGCCTTTTAAAAAGTCTAACCTAGAGTTCCTCCAAGACCAACACACACCTGTCAGGGTCACGGGCACAAGAAAACTCTTTCCATTTCACTGCAAGAAAGCAAGCCATCAAAAACACAAAATAAGTCGGGCTGCACTCTTGAAATTGGACATTTTGGATCAACATTTGCAAGTGTGGTGAAATGAATACAGTCTTCATTTTAATGTTGGTGGGCATGTGTATTAAAAACATGGAATTATACCGTCTACAATACAACCCTATACTATTTTCAACCTGTGAAGGATTTTTAGTAACCTTTAATCCAAATTTACGGCACCTGAGCCTCCACCTAAGCCTGGCTAAGCTAAAAATGCCAACACATGTGTGTTGGATGTTTTTCTTTGGGTACCATCAGAGAGCATCACGACAGAGATCACTCTAAAACACATGAAACTGAGTAACATGGGGCAGAAACCATCATTTGACAGACTTCAGGTTATCTCTCTCATTGGTTAAATTTTCACCTCATCATGAATTTAGCATCGTCGGTATGTTTGCAGGGGAGCTTGGAGATGTGTGTGTGAGTGTGTGTGTTACGTTGTCGGAGAATCATTTTGGAAAGAGCGAGGGAGTCACAGAGAGGAGATCAAACTGGTTTCCTGCTTTCCAGAATACGGGTAACACCCACACAAAATTGTTTTTCCCAATTTTCTTTTGTGCACTTTGAAATTGCTTCCACTTTTCTGTCCAGTTACTGTAACTATACCCTAAAAAGGCCAATATTTGTCCTTCTAATTGATAACCAATTGCAAAACCGTTTGCTATATCTTTGACAATGACAGAAGAGACTGAGTTCTGTACAAAAACCATTTGAACCCGATCAGAACAAAACATGAGATGAATCAGAACTTCCTTTAATAAACCCCAATCCTCCATGGTTAGGCATGTTTACGTTGGTCATTAACAGACCATAATGTTACTGCTGACCATTTTTAAAATGAAAGCTATCTATTGTCCTCTAAATTTAAGTGTCTTCTCACAGCGACAATTAGGTAACAAAAACGTTAATTTTGTCTCTTTATACTGGGGGAGGGCAATCTGTTGGAATTGCTGTGATGTAGCATCCAGCCACCAGGGGGCAGCACTCAGAACACTGCACCTGTGTCTAGTCAGTAAGAAAAAAACTGTCCTTTTTTTTTACAGAAACAGCTGAGACATTTGGACAAATCACTGAGTTTATGATTATCTCTTTGACATATTTTCCACCTTTTTGCTTAAATTCTTAAAAAATGGTCTGTAATCAAACTCATTCGCTTCTCAGTGACTCCATGCTGAGGCGTAAGCTCTAGAAACTTGCACAGTGCTAGTCGGGCCAAATTTTCAAATTTGGTGGAACAAACCAGTACTTCAGCGTGAGGGAAATATACGCCACCATTCAGAAACTGGACAGCAGTAACGTAAGCAAGTTAAAGTTTGGTTCAAAGTGGAAGTAATGTATTGTCCTGCAAACTATCTGATTCAAATTAAACATCAAGTCCAGGTTTCAAAGCTCTGGCTGTGAGTGCAGTAAATATGAAGAAGGACTGAGTGTGAAAGAACCAAAAGACCAACACTGACTTTTCCTCCGGTGCCATTTACTCCTTCAAAAATTGACTAACTTTAGAGCGCCGATGGTTTTAAAACCATGAGGCTGAACTGTTGGCCCATCCTGGCAAAGACAACTTTGAACCCAATCAAAAGTCTGAACCTATCGGTGCCTGTCAAATGAGTTTCGCCCCATGATGCAAATTCACAAAAACTTGTTTGTTACAGTCAAGAGAGTGCATCCATTTACAGAGTCGGACCAAAGTCCACAGTCACGTTAGTCTCAGAACACGAAAAATACAAATAGTGAGTACAGATCCAGTGATGCAAAGTGGAAAAGGAAGGTTGTAAATAGATGTAAAGGTAAAGAGGTACTGACCTAGTCTGTACTCTGTACAGCACCCAAAATAAATCCACTGACAGTTAAAACCCGGCTCTGCTGACTCATCCACCTCTCTGAAAGTGATCAAAGCCACAAACAAGGACACACAAAACCGACAGGTGTGGAAATAAAGGGCGCGCTACACTGAACACTGGTCTTTGTTGGAGACAGGCGTTCGTCATTAGGCTACACTCTGACAGTAAAGTGTAGTTGGGTTTATACGGCACACACAGACACAGGGAGGATGGCATCATGTGTGCGGAAGGATGTCAGATCTGATGTTTGCCAATGGTCCCAAAGGACATCGACTGAAAGACATTTTAGGACATTACAAGTTCTACAATTTTCCTATTGTCTACCTTGAAGTTCCTGGAGTCTGTGTCAGCTCAGTCCCAGGAGCAGAAGGTTGGTTTCAAAGCTCACAAAGTAATAAGTTTGTTCCAAAATGATCTCTAAAGCAAACACATCCATGTGATTACTGTCTGGTATGGTTGTGGACTTCTTCCAGGTTGAATGAGGTTCGTCAGGTTCCCTGAGTTTGCTGTGGTGCCGTGAATGAGCTTTCACTTATCCTGCATACATTCGATCAGTGAGGGTGCTACATGGTGAGTTTAAAGATCTCTCATCAGCCACAAAGGAAAGTCCCAATAGTTCTGAATCTCCTTCTCTTCCTGTCATTACATTCATATATTATATGTATATATATATATATATATATACCGATGGAATGACTAGACTACGAGATTCTGCTGATCTTAAACCGGTCATATCTGAGTGCTCGCCACCTGCCTCCCTCCTTCTTCTCCGTCACAACCCTTCATACAACCTGGACTGATATGTGATTGTTTTTATATTGAAGGGAGAAAGAAGTGTGCAGTATAGGAGCATCCAAATGTGAACATGCATAACTGTGTACATGTATATATAGGAACAGACCACCAGGTCGATCTAGAGATGGACAATACTCGCTTAAGGTCGAGCTGACAGAAGCAACCCTGGACAGGAAATGAGGGATACTCATTGAGGTGAACAAATAAATTCCTTTTGTGCCCTACCGTGAAAGTGAATACAAAATCTACCAATGACCAGTCCAGCACTCCCAAGGTCCGATCCCAATTCCAATTCCAGCCCTTGGCCCCACCACTTGGCACGGCTTCTCCATTTTGAGCACTGCCACAAAGACATAGGTCGTCCTGTATCTCTTACAGATCGAGGGGTGGGGCTCATCTAGCTCCCCAAAGGGAGTGTTTAAGATGTACACCCCAAGAGGAATGGTAGAAGTAAAGAACCATTCCCAAGACAGTGTAACATGAAAGACGAATATTTGTGTGGACAAGGAAGCCAAAGTCTTTAGAAATAATCGTGCGAAATTCCTACAATTTCCTTGAATATATGACTTTAATGACAACACAATGGAGTATGTTGATTATATTCAATCTCTCCCTTCACAATGCCAATAGAACTTGATTTTCTACTCCTTGTAGGTCTGTTCCCACGAGCCACCATCAAATCCAGGGCACTTCAGAACTAAGAGGGCCAAGTGGTAGAATTGGGATTGGGCCTTAGCCTACACACAGCCGTCTCATTATAAAAGGTTTTATGTGTCAGAAAGATTACAAAGTGAAACCAAAGCTGAGAAACCAAAGGAGTCAGTATGATTCAAACATATTAACCCCGGCTAAAGGGATTTCTTCTCACATCCCACTGATGTTTAATCTAGAGGCTGCATCAAACAACTTCTGCAACATTCATGTGATTATCAGCCACATCAGGTTGGGCCAGATGTGAGCTACAATCACTACGAGGGTTGTGGTGAACGAAACAGCACCTGGCACTTTAACGGACAAAGACACGTTCATGGCCGTACCCTGTCTTCTACCATCCAGAGTGCAAAACCACAAAGCTAATAATAGCCTCCTCCCGAGGTTAACAGACGTCTTAATCCACAAGGGAAGTTCATAAACTCCAGATTGTCTGTCATGTTTTCAACCAAAAGCGACAGAAAAAGAGAGAAATTAGTGGCTGTCTGTTCAGATTCCAAGTTCGGACGTCTCTCAAGTCCATTTGGCGTCTCATAAAAATGCAGGAATGTTGACTGGTATGCCTCTGACAAATGGTCAGAGAGCAGAGGAGGAGATACTCTTAATTGCACTTAAACATTGGCAATGTTTCTGGACCAACATTTCATCAATGTTTTTATGCAATAGAGAGTCGATGTGCAGGAGTTTTGGCAATTAAAACCCTCAAATTAGCCAAGACTGGCAATCTGGGGCTTCTTTCTGTCATTGCTGTGGTATCAACAGGTATTAGTAAAGTTTGATTTTTACTATCATCCTAACAAAGTTTAAAATTCTGGTATTATGACAACCCTCATCCCAAACAGGTCTAAACTCTGCCTTTGGATATTTAGTTTGAGTCATACTGATTCATTTTGCATCCAATAATCATCAAGAAAGAAAAGTGCTTCGTCTTTGTGTGGTTTACAGTGTTTGTGTATACAGTATATGAGGTTGACTACTATTTGAAACAGAGTGGATATTACAGCGAATACAGAAGAAAGACGGAATTAAATGTGTCATGAAAGTGTCCGCCGAGTGTCCAGTCAACGTCTGAGTGATTGAATTACTCCATGCATGTGTTATCTCCACCTGAAAGCCTAAATTCTAAAAACTCTCATGAAAAAGTCTCTATTAACGTCCTCCTGCGGACCAATCAGCAGCCTCAGAATAAAAGGAAGGCAGGGCTGCTTGTGCTCCTCATGTCAAATCCCTGAGCAAAGTCACTGAACATTCAGAACCCATCGGCCAAAGCTTAGGCACTGGAAACAGAAAACCATTGTGTCCTCCTCTCTGTGAGCCGCTACTCTCTCAGGGGAGAAAAACGACGGGCGTTCCAGTTTTTGGTGTCAATAAGGAGCCTGGTGGAAAGCTTTTGTAGTAAAGGACAGTTAGTGTCGGGGCCGGTAAGAACTGTAATATCTGGGGTAGAGGGGCGTGTAGTGGGAGGAGTGGGTGTAGGAGGAGGGGGAGCTTGATGCGAGGTAGGGGCTGGAGGGGGTAAAACCAGAAGAGGAGCTGTAGTAGGCAGAGGAGTAGTTGTGGGTGGAGGTGGGGAAGGGGGAGGAGGAGTAAGGGGAGGATAAGGAAGGAGTATGGAAAGCAGAAGAGCGAGACAGAGTGGATAAGGGCCGGGTTCGGGCTGAGGGGCTCCATGTGGAGCGCCTGAGCCCCAAAATGGGGGATCGATAGGGAGAGGAGGGGGCCGATCCCGGCTGGGTGGGCCTTGTGGTGGTGGTGGTGGTGGAGGAGGATGGCGGGGAGGTATGAGTGTCAGGGGTGTAGTGTCTGCAGATGCTTGAGCTATGGGGTAGAGTGGGGGAGATGTTGACACTGTAACTGTGGGAGTCGACCACAAACGTCCGCACCCCCAGGGTCCACTGGGAGTGAGCCAGCTTCATAGGGGTTGAGGGCTGGGTCCGTGTTGAGGTAGAGGAGGGGGCCTCTAAAGATGGAGGGCTCTCTTGCGAAAGAGGACCAGCCAATGAAGCGACTGCTTGTGATGAAGGACTACGAGGGGGTAAGTGCGAAGAAGGGGAGGCGAGCGCTGAGGCAAGAGCTGCAGCAGCTGCACTGACCATAGACGGGCTGAGGGGCGCTGAGGGGTCATCAAGGATTGAAGTAGGACTAGTAAGGCTGGAAAGTGAGAGGCTGACAGGGGCCAAAGCAGAAGTGGACCCTTGGGTTGGGTCAGATGCCGAAGCCGAGGCAGGGTGACTTACTTTGGGGGTGATGGTCTTCCTGCGGGTCAGCCGGCTACCACGGGTGCGGTGGGTCTGCTCCTGATCGAAGGCCAAATCCTCCAGGCGCTGCGTGAGGGCCAGTTTCTGCTGGATGGCCATCCGCAGGAGGGAGTTCAGAGTTTTCTTCTCGTCCTCAGCCGCAGCAAGCTGCCTCTGCATCTCATCCAGCTGGGTCACATACTCGTCACACCTAAAGACAGAACAAGGTGTCAGCAGAGGGGAAGATGAAGAGAGAGTCAAAACTGGTGAAGACAAATGTGGAAATGAGACAGTAAAGATCAAGTCTAACTGTTTGGGACACTTTTTGGGAAGTACTGGTGTTTCCTTTGTTGGAGGATGAGAAGATCGATATCATTCTCATGAGGGTTTCTTGGACTAACACAACCATCCATCCATTATCTATGATTCCAATCCCTGCTGTCATTAGGCGAGAGGCAGGGTATACCATGGACGGATCACAAGCCAATCAGAGCTGACATATAGAGACAGACAATATCACACTTACGGACAATTTTGAGTCACCAATTAGCCTAACGAGCATGTCTTTGGACTGTGGGAGGAAGCCGGACTATGAACGCACACTCTGCACAGAAAGGCTCCCTGCTTGACTGGGGATTCAAACCAGGAACCTTTATGTTATGAGGCGACAGCACCTGCCTGATGGCGCCACCGTGCTGCCTCATGGTGCGTTCCATTTACCTCGGAAGTCGGATGTCAGAGTTGGGAATGATGTCCAGTCCAGTGACGAGTTGGCGACAAGTTGGAAAAGCAACATGGACCCTCCGGGAGTACCTTTGTTTTGTTAGCTTACACCAAGCGATGACAACACACTACGTGATAGTTTGCCACGAAAGCAACATGACAACATTCACAATACTGTCGATGTGCTTAATTGAATTATACAAAAACAAGACTAAGTTGCTCATAAACACTGTAATGGACAGCCAATGGAGAAGCCATGTTGGATTTTGAGCTTGGGTGATGAAGTTCCTTTGAGTTTCTGAGTCGGAGTTCTGACTTCAGGGGGCGTTCCTGCTGACGTATCTAACTGGCAAATTGGTATTTATCAGCTTACGAGATCAAAGGGAACGCACCATAACATAAGCTACTGTATAAGACGTTACATTAAAGTTAGAAGTCCTGGTTGGTGAGCACCAGCAAAGCAGTTATCGTCTTCAGTTTTTTGTGTTTTGATAGTCAGGAGCTGCCCGTAGGCTTTGGTAATGACTACTAACTCTGCAGTCACGATGTCCAAAGTATACAACGGCAATAGATGCTGGCCGTTTGGCGGTGGGGTCATAATCATGTTTTTATTTAAGCTAGTTGTTGTAGCAGGGGCAACAGCATGGCAAGTTGTAAACTGAGACTCAAAGTGAACACAGAAGTCACTGATGGAGTGGAGATGGGTAAATAATACCAAAGGCAGTGTGATGCCGCACAGCATTGAGGAGGGCAGGAAGACTCCAGATGCTGGATGCTCTACTGACCATCAGTGAAGTCTGCTGAACCACTCTCAAACCAGACGATGGCGACTTTATAGCTCAACCTGCTCTGCTGCCGTTTGAGCCACTGTGCTGCGCTGGGATTTGATAACTGAATATTGTTGCTTACATGCTTGGAAATCTGATATTTCCACACCACCGATGATGAAGAAAAGCATTAAAACATCAATCACAGAAATAAACAGACACGGACAGTCTGGGAGCTCGTTAGTCACAATGTAACGTTGGTGAATTCCCATTTGCTCAGCCCTAACTGGCTGAAGCTTCACATTAACTGTGCAGACACAAGAGTGGTATTGATCTTCTCATCTCTTAAGAAGTGAATTGGCTTATCTCCCAAAATATGAACATAATCCTTTAAGATTAAAAAGTGTGTTGATTGTTTGATTGAGAGAAAACGTAGCTAACACATGTTCCTACAATAAGACATTTAGCCGATAACTGGAGAAACCTCATTTTTCCAACTTTAAGCTGCTTTCATTGATATTTTTTGGGCACTCATGAGTGGGGCTAACGGGAACTGCTCTATGTCTTCATCAGTGTAAACGACATGTTTCCCATAACACAGCCGTCTGACTCATAGTGAGATAAGTGGATCTCTGACCTGGTGGCAAACATGGCCCGCAGAGACGAGAAAGTGGCGGCGTCCTCCTTAAGGGCCTTCAGCTCGTTCCTCAGCTTCATCATAGTGTCGGTCACCATCGACTTCTCCGCCTCGTATTTACTCTTCAGGTTGGCCAGAGCGCCCTCTGCTGTCTGGATGAACACAGAGAACACAAACGGTGTTTGCAGAGGTTTATAATCACATGAAGGGTGCTCTTCCCACATCTGCTGCTACAAATGCAAAAGTCTCACTTGACTTAAAGACTTGCAGACGGGGTACTGAGGGAATGCTACTTTCAAAACCATGCTAGTTTTAGAAAATGACCTACTCTGCCTTTAAATGTGCCACACCCAAATATGAATGCACAGAGCAGCTGTGAGTGTCAGGGATCTGTTTGATCTGTAGTGTTAGCTGTAGCCTCTGCTTTCCTCAGGAGTATAAAACAGGCGATATGAACTGATCGCAGAGGAGGAACGGTTGGGACAGCCAAGTGAGCGCTTCAATTAGTCGTATTCGTGGATGTTTTTCAGGGAAGCCTGTAAACATAGAGACTATAAACTGATGGACTCATTCACTAAAAGCTGCACTAAACCCATCAGAGGGAGCTGTTTCCACACACACACAGAAAAAGATACGATTGAGATGAGGCAATCGAAATGATGAAAACAATTCTAGAACTGATAGAGAATAGGACTTGTCATACATAACACCGTTAGTTCGGTTAGTAGATGCGTACCAAACTGGAACCAGTGATGAAACTGACCTCATCCAAACCTGATCTGGGCCTTTTTATAGTATCCTGTGATTTTCCTAGATTATACAGCTGCACACTTCATCTGCACAAATCCTCCTCCCTGGTTTGTTGCTTCAGTGAAACCTTTATCGAAATATTTTGGTTGCTTACAGTTGTCGCTATCATTCCCTCCATATGAACGTGATCACCTGATGTTTCCCACCTGTTTGTTGGCCTTTAGCACCAGCCTGAGCGTAGCGATCTGCTCTCTCTTGGTGCTCAGCAGAGACTTGAGCTTCAGGATCTCCTCCAGGCAGCTCTCCTTGTCTTTATCCAGGAGAGGAGCCAGTTCTCGGGCTGCAGCTCTCTGCCTGGACAGCAGCAGAGATCGGTCCACTGCCCGCTGGAGGTGCTTCACCTGGTGGAAAGGAAAAACGAGAGGCGCTGAAGTGAAAAGCATACAGAAGGTCTGCTTCATTTTTGCAGAACCTGACGACCAGTAAAGTAGCTTTAAGATGGATATGAGGACAATCTGTGTGGTACCTGGTCTCTGATGATGGCGTTGAGGTTGTAGATGTTCATTGGCTCCCTGCGCAGCTCACCGGCTGGCTCCAGGGCGGGCGAGGATGAGGATGAGGATGAAGAAGAGGCACTGATGCTGGGTGAGCGGGTTGGAGGCAGGCTCTGCTCAGAGGGGACCTGGAGACTCTCCCTGTCCCCCTCCTTCTCCTCTTTGCCCCCCTCCCTCGATAGGGGCTCTCTTGATGGAGACTCCGAGGGGCTCCGGGACTCCGCAGGAGTCAACGTTGAGGAGGCGACAGCGGCCAGTCGCCGGGCGAGGCGAGGTGTGAGGAGAACCTTGCTGTTGTCTGAAGACATGGCTTTAAGACTGGCGCTGAGGCCTCTGAGCCCTCGGCCCTGTCTGGAACAAAAACAGAGAGAAGGAGATTCTTTAACCTGCAGAACATTTAGTGGAGATCCGCAGCAGACACCGAGCTGCAGTCTGAGCCTCCCTCTTCTGCACCCTTTTGTACTACTGATTGGCAGCAAATATTAAATTTCATCATCTGAATTACGCGTATCAAGTCTAGGATGTCGAACATTTTTGGATGTTCTGGTTTGTCTTGACCTGCAAACCTTTGAAAGCAAAAGAAACCGTTTGTCTACATGCACTCCTGAAAAGTTCTAGAAATTTCAGGCAGAGAGAGTTGTTCACAGCCTGAAACTTTCCCTGTCGGACGATCAATTTCAGGACGGCTTCTCTGATTGATCACAGTAGGATCAGTGTAACCGAGTTATCTTGCTCAGAGTAAAAAAAAACTCATCCAGCAGACCTGTAGTAGTCCAGCATGACGCGGTTCGGCGTCTCGTTGTTGCACAGGCAGACGTGGTGGTACAGCTGGGCCAGCTCCTCGCTTAGCGTCACCAACTCGTCCTGAGCTGCGGTCAACGCCCCCTGGCTCTCATTGGCTGATGACTGAGCTGTCTGTAACGCCGCCTCCAGGGAGGAAATCTTAGAGGAGAGAAAGAGAAGACCCTTTCTCAGTAGCTGTGTCTGATTGCTTTATAAACAGAGTGGTCATGGCGCGTTACCTTCTCCCGTCCCTCCCTGCAGCTCTTCTCCAGCGAGGCCACCTGCCTCTCCATCTTCTGGAGCAGACTGTTTCTCCTCGGCTTCTCCTCCGCTGCACTCTGAGCCAGTCTGTCATGGAGCGCCTTCACCTCCGCCTTGAGCTCCACCACCTCCGTCACAGCTACACGGTACTTACACTGCATGATTTCCAGACCGGGCGTCTGATATGAAAACACCTGACTTTTGTTTAGAGTCTCACTCTTCTCCTCCTCCTCTGGTTTTCCCTCCTCCTCCTCCGCTGCCTCCCCCTCATCCCGGTTCAGCTCCATCAGGGCCTCGGGGTGGAGGGTGGTGCTGCTGTAGGCCTCCTGGTGGAGCTGGGCCCGACGATGCAGGCGGCGGAGGGTAATGACCCTCTGGCTCAGGCGGAGGGTCTTCTCGTGCTGCTCCGTCAGGGCCCCCTGGGTGTGTTGGAGCTGAGTCTGGGACTCCTGCAGGCTGGACGTCAGGGCTGCTTTCTCACGTTCAACCTGCAGGGGGCAGCAGCAACCATGAGGAACAACACAGAATACAGTAAGGGTACAGTTTACCAGACTCTGACAGATGACATCCCTCATTTATCTCTGACGCTTTGACTTTGGGATTGCAGTAACCATCTTGTTTTATTGGAATTAGAAGTGATCATATATGGACGACAGAGTAGATCTCTATGTATCATGGTTTACATGTCACCATTGTAGAAACTTGTAATTAACAGCCAGGTTATGGAGGGCTTTGTAGGTGAGGTTATGAAGGACGGGGCTGATGTGGTCATGGTTGCGGGAGTGTGTGAGAAGGCGAGCAGCAGAATTCTGGATACTTTGTCGCTTCTTGAGTGTTTTGAACGATGAACCGTAGATGAGACGGTTGCAGGACTCCAGTCTGGAAGTGACGAATGGGTGTGTGAGGGTCTAAGCGGTTGAAAAGGAGAGGGATGGACGATGGCGGGGCGATGTTTCTGAGTAGGTGAAAGGCTGTTTTGGTGATGAAGGAGAGGGTTTGATCAAAGACGACACCAAGGTTACGGACGTAGGGAGGAAGGGAGCACGGTGGAGCCATCGATGGAGAGGGAGAAAGAACGCGTGTGCACATTTCAGTCTTACTAGAGATGAGATGTATAAATGTTTGATTTGAGCGCCACAGTGTGTGGTGACCACAGAGCTGGCACAGTTAACGTCTGAATGCACACGGCTCGAGCAGAGCCCCGGTTTGTCTGGCAACACAAGCCGAACTCGGCTCAACTTTTTGTCTCTCTCCCCGTGTGTCCTGTCTCTACAACGTCTGCTGGCAGTGAAGGCTGACAAAGCCTCCAGCAACATAACAGCACACTGTGTCGGCCATTTGAATACATAATGAAGATTAGTTTGTCACACAGCCGAGTGATTTTAGTTCAGTATTACAGCTTTAAGTTCATTTCTATTTGGGTTTTCTTTTTTGGGTCTAATTTTCTGATTTCATCTCATTAAACGTTGATGTTTTCTGGTTTCTTTCCTCCTACGTGACACTTAACTGAATCTCTTTGAGGTGTGGACATCATCTTTGGAAGACACTCATCAACACTTTTCAGCAATTTGTGAAATTAAGAGACAAACAGTTAATTGATTTATGGAGAAAATAGTCAACAGGAATCATTGCACATGAGTTGAAACCCTGATCAAGACAGAGGAAAAGTCTCATAATTGACCCCCAGGATTAGAGCAGAGGAGGGAGACCAGAAACCTAAACCTGAACACTGTCACACAAAAAATTTCAAGTGAAACTTTCTTCTTCTTCTTCTTCTCAGAGGTCCGACTTTAAGTCTCTCTCTTCACATGTTTTCTTGTCTTTCTCTGCCGTCAGTTAAGGCAGACATGGACAAAAAGCACCAACGGAAAACGCCTCTCCAGCGGCACGATCACACTGAGGAGGTCATGTGACCCCCTAACAGGAACAATGTTGTTCTCCTGTTGTCGCCGTGTTCTCCATGTCAACACTACAACTGTTCAATCAGGTTCCATTTGAGGTCATCGATTACGTTTTTCGAGGGTCGGGGGATGTCAGCTTGTTAATGCTGCTATTGTCGGGTTTCTTTCCTCCTATGTTACAGTAAACTGAATATTTTCGGGGATGTGGACAAGTCATGACATTGAGGACGTCAGGTTGAGCTTTGGGAGACAACCACCGACTTTTTTCACAGACAGGAAAACATGTTTACAGAAACAACTCTAGCCCGTAACTCGATGGTAGTCAGCTTCTTCCCAGTGAGTGACGAGTGACTGGGTGTTTAGAAACGATGCTGTAGTGCAGAAATGTATTTATAAAAATGAACAAAGAGCCGCTCAGACGGCAGCAGTGACAGCGAGCCCTCTGCCGATCGATAGTGTCGTGTGTCAGCTGAGATAAAAATAAGCCCTTCTCGCTGCTCGGCCAATCAGAGCGGCTGCTGGGAGCAGGGAGGGATGGGATTACACCTGCAGGAACTGAACGTGGGTGTGTGTGTGTGTGTGTATGAACACAATATACAGCTGTGTGGTGAGTGTGTGTGGGAGGAGGCAAAGAGAGACAGTGAGAGACAGAGGGCTCTACGCAGAGGGAATACTGTCTGTCAGCACGGCTTTACTGTAAATTATTCAAAAGCTTTTCACAAAGAGGGAGTCGCATATTGGATTATGGGCCAAGCCGGCACTGAAGACGGGAAATAAAAGAGACAAAACGTGTCTGAAATGAACCGTTTCATACAACTTTAAGTCCCTCATGCTGTCTTTTTCCTCCAGTAAAAATGGAAAGCCCACTCACCGTCATCAGCTGCTGTTTGAGTTTCTGGATCTCCGTCAGGTTCAGCTCACTGAAGAGGTCCGCTGTTGACGCCCCCTCAGCTTTACGACCCGACGCCCGGTACTCTCCGTTGGACCTGGACCCCGACCCGGCTGCTGTCCCTGCTGCAGTCCCACCCTGCAGGTGACCGTTACACCTGACAGGACAACGAGAGAGAGGAGAGAGAGTCTTTAAATCCCGGAGATCCACAGGACTGAGGGAGATTTAGAAACACGGTACAGTGAGAGCAAACTCTTCAAATAATAGAATCCGATCTTTGACAATGCAGTGCTTTAACTAAAACATGATTCGAGTGTCCACTAGAGTCTGTCTCCTGCAGTGAGTCAGTCCCCATAGAGCCCCATGTTAAAATGTCTAACTTTACAGCTGCAGTTCCTCCAGTGTCCACTAGAGTCTGTCTCCTGCAGTGAGTCAGTCCCCATAGAGCCCCATGTTAAAATGTCTAACTTTACAGCTGCAGTTCCTCCAGTGTCCACTAGAGGCTGTCTCATAAACCTCACGTATCTTTCCACATTGTTTCCTGTGTGTTTAAGTCACCTGCTTGGCTCCTCTGTGTTGGGGGACATCAGAGTAGTCGGGGTGGCGTTGCCGCTGGGCGGGGCGGAGGTGAAGGTCAGGTGGGCGCTGCCGGTGAAGGCTACATCACACATGCTGAGGTGGTGCACGAGCTCCCTGCGCAGGTGGTTCTTCTGCTCGCGCTCGCTCTTCAGAGACTCCAGCGACTCCTCCAGCTGACCGTCTGATATGTCCTTCAGCCGCAGAGCGTCCTGCAGCTGGCTGTTCAGGACCTCCATCTCCTCCTCAAGGACCTTTATCTCATGTTTCAGGCCTTCATACTCCACCTAAACCAGCGATTGATGGGTTAATATCTGGATTAGGTATAAAACTGTAACCTTAAAAGTATAAAGTAAAGTTAATGATGGTGTGAGTGCGCAGGTTAAAGCTCCAGGAGAGCTCAGCCTGAGTGTAACTTCTTTGTTTGTCATCATCACTTCCTGCAGATTTTCACATTAAAGTTTCCTGACAGTAGATCGGTTCGCACACCGACCATCAGAACTAACTTTGGGACATGTGGTTGACTTAGTAAAGCTAAAATATGCCGACGTTTAGACAGACTAAACCACGTGCAACAACACAAATCTCCTCAGATGGGGGCGGTGGGTGGTGGTCTTTGTTCTGTAACAGTTTTGTTAAAGCCTCTGTCTCTTAGCTTGGAACCAGCGTAGGAGGTGAGAGGTGACTGAAGCTCCATCCTTCCTGATACAAACAAACAGCGATGCATAAACAAACACATTTCTCCAAAAGGCAGAGACTGAAAATACACTCTGTGTTTATATATTGTGTGTTTATGTTTTCCTCGTCTTCTTTTGCAGTCGCTGAAACTTTTCAGTTTTTCAAAAAAAAAAAAATATTTTGATAAGAATAAATTATTCTTAACTTTTGTGTCTTTAACTGTCTTTAATGGCGGGCTGCCGGGCAGGATTGATTGACAGGTGAGAAATGTAAACACAGACACAGACAGTGGACAGACACAGCTTTGTAAGCATCGTCTCTGAAGAGTAATGAACTTTTTCAATTGTTTCTTTTTGCTGCAGCCGAGCAGCGAGTCCACCATGTAGCTCGTGCACTTTCCTGCAGTTTCTACAAGTCAGTGTTTTGGTTGCTTTTCCAACGAGCCACGCTGCAGGAGATGCTGTCAGTGTGAATCACCTGGTTCTGTTTGAGCGTGGACACCAGCTTCTGCAGCGAGATGTTCTCCTCCTCCAGCTCCGTGTAGTCCTGGAGGAGCCGAGCTTCTCGAAACTTGTACTCCCGGATCTCCTCTCGCATGCGACTCCTCTGCAGCTCCAACATCTCGTTGCCCTGCTGAGACAGAGCAGGGACACAGAGCTGGAGACGCACGCTGCTTACTGTACAACACGGATAACTCAAGAAAGACACGAGAAGTAACTGTGTGCTCAGCTGAACTCATGTGGTAACGCTCTTTCTACTTCTCATATGATATCCCTCACACCTCCCCCTGTTCATATCTCTCTGTACACCTGTACACCTCCTTCAGTACACCTCCCTCTGTACACCTCCCTCTGTACACCTCCTTCTGTACACCTCCCTCTGTACACCTGTACACTTCTCTCTGTACACCTCCCTCTGTACACCTGTACACCTCCCTCTGTACACCTCCCTCTGTACACCTCCCTCTGTACACCTCCCTCTGTACACCTGTACACTTCCCTCTGTACACCTCCTTCTGTACACCTCCCTCTGTACACCTCCTTCTGTACACCTCCCTCTGTACACCTCCTTCTGTACACCTACTTCTGTACACCTCCCTCTGTACACCTCCCTCTGTACACCTGTACACTTCTCTCTGTACACCTCCCTCTGTACACCTCCCTCTGTACACCTCCCTCTGTACACCTGTACACTTCTCTCTGTACACCTCCCTCTGTACACCTCCCTCTGTACACCTCCTTCTGTACACCTCCCTCTGTACACCTCCTTCTGTACACCTCCTTCTGTACACTTCCCTCTGTACACCTCCTTCTGTACACCTCCTTCTGTACACCTCTCTCTGTACACCTCTCTCTGTACACCTCCCTCTGTACACCTCCCTCTGTACACCTGTACACTTCTCTCAGTACACCTCCCTCTGTACACCTCCCTCTGTACACCTCCCTCAGTACACCTCAGAACAGTTCCTCCTTGAGTACAGTACCTCCCTGAGCTCCTGCAGCAGCCCGCTCAGGTGTTCGTTGTCGGTCTGGCAGTTGGCTGCGGTGGCCCGGCTGTGCTTCAGCTCTCTCTGCAGCTCCAGCAGCCGGCCCATGTAGTACGCCTCCTTACTGGCTGACTCCTGCAGCAGCGTCTCCTCGTTGGTCTCTCCATCCTCTGCCACCTTACGCTGGGTGGAGTAGGCCTGGCCGAATGCCTGCAGCAGACAGAGACAACAGAGGAGGATTTCACATATTTCTGTCGGAGAATGACCTGAACAATAAATTCTGCTGGAGAGAAGATGCTGCGTTGAGTTCAGATTGTGAAGAAGAGCTAATGTCCACTTTCTTTGGTCCTAAAAGGAAACATCACAACATTGTTGACAAGCATGCATGACCTACAGTCACAGTGCAATGTTTACGACATATTCAAGATGGTGGAAAAGTGTCAGAATCAGACACTATGGCCGTTAATGTCTTTATATCAATGAACGGATTTACAGTTTAAAGAAAGAGTAGAAAAGAAGCAGAAAAGAGTACGAATCTGCTTTGTAACGTGCACACAGATTGAACCAGGGGCGTAATTTAAATATCACCGCCGCCCAGCTCTTTATTTTTCCCCAACAATATTTCCTGCTGCGTTCACATACAGCTCACCCGTCTTCACGAGGACATTTGACTTGGTGGCTGGCAGGAAATGATCAGATCAAGTCCTGATGAAAAACATCTCTGTTTCTAAAGCTCACATGGAAAAGGAGTTTTTTTTTGTTTTTTTTTAATGTGTGCAAGGTGTTTTAGATGTCTAAAGTAGTTATCATGTATGTTCTTATGTTGCCTGAATTTCCTGTTGTGATGCACATGTTGACTGATATCACTGACTTTGTTTCTTAAGCTTTCCAAGGCAGGAAAACATTTGAGCCGCTAACACAAGTTCTAGGAAGAAAATCATTCCTTCTGCGTCCGACACGAGCCTCTAAATAAACACTGTGAAATGTGACTTCTGCTAAAAATGAACGACCTTAGTTCCTGATTTAGGAGGAATATCTGCTTCACTGTTTCACTTATCAGCTCTGATGGTTAAAAGTATTCAGACTGTGTCATTGTTTTCAAGGCACGTCTCCAACTTTCAAATCAATAAGACTTCCTGTGATTTAAGAGGCAGGGAGAGGATCTGTGGGAAACTCTCTCTCCCTTCGCTCTTTTCAATCCCTCCATCTTCTTTCATGTGTTATTTCAGAGAGAAACTCCAGTCGATGTTGGATTTGTTCTTGTAGTCTTG
Source organism: Labrus mixtus (assembly GCF_963584025.1). Lineage (NCBI taxonomy): Eukaryota > Metazoa > Chordata > Actinopteri > Labriformes > Labridae > Labrus > Labrus mixtus. The sequence goes on along the minus strand of NC_083633.1, from coordinate 8,766,456 downwards.
CGGGCAGGATGCACACTGTACATCTTCCCACAGGAGCAGAGTGTAAGTACAGTTAAACACAGTCAGCTGGGACCTGCACGCGCACACACACACACACACACCTGAGTCAGTGATGCGTTTCAGGCCGCACACATGTTGGACTGAGTTAACGTGAGAGATTAATGAGCCGCCACTGAAAACACCAACAACACAGTGTGACTTCTACACCGACAAACAGAATGTAGTCTCATACAGATGACTTTGTTTCAAGCCTGGAAGTTTTAAGGAAGAATGTGCGACATGTTACACATAACTATATCATAAAATATATCAGAAATCAAGTCTATCCTGTGTAAATGTGTCTCTGACAGTCATGACTGTCTACAGTGAGTGAGAAGCTCGAGTCCCGCTGGCTGTGTTGTTGTTAGAGCCGTGTTTACATGGACCGGACGGCCGGCTCCTCCCCTTGAGTATAAAAGCTGTTTTAGTCAAGAACGAGAGAGAAGAAGAACATACTCACTGATTATTTAGATGTTAGTAAGAGTTTTTAGATCACGGTCATTCTTATGTGCAATGTGAAGCTACGAGCTAACTAAAGAGCGCTAACATTAGCATGCTAACACAACAATGCAGGACACAGGTGATTGCAGCTCGAGCAAAGGACAATTTTGTCTGCAGCTTGCTCTTAATGGTGCTTAATTTGGGTGCGTTCTAATTCATAACTGCTCCGAGCGAATGCGAGTGAAGGGGGGTTGGACGTGTGCCACATGAGCCTGTGCTTCAGAATAGCGGTGTTGTAGCCAAACAGCAGTTTGTTTAGGTTTAGTGCCAGTGCTGAAGGGTGACAGCTACTGGATCAAAAAGTCCCACATACTTCCTTTAAAGTCAATGTTCTGGAAGGACATTTCTGAATTTCCCTCAAAGTGTCTGAAACCTTGATTGTGATATTTTGTAGTTTTTTGCAGTATAAGTATTGTGGAAAGCAAAATGTATGTGCATTTAATTTCCCTCTATAAGTATTTTGCTAATGCTAAGAAGTCGCACCGGAAAGTCGCTCAGTTGGGTGCAGTAAGGGTTAAAAATGTCAGCTGTTCTGGTTGTAAAGCTGCACAGAGCAGTGAAGGAATACAAACTTATCAAACAGACTCTTAAGGTGACATAGGTGTGCCATCATGCTCAATATATAATAACTTAACGTAACAGGAAGTAGATGTACTTCACAGCTCGTGTGCTAAAAATGATCAACACACTTCTCGGGCTAAGATGGAAAGACTGTAAAATGGAAAATCATCCAACAGGAAACATTTTCAACCTCAGCAGAAGATGGAATGGATCATATATGAGACAAAATATTGATTTGACCCGTGAACCTCCTCTGTAACGTCTTATAGCCATGAGGCCTGTGCTGTGCAGGTAATGAGCCACGCTGGCCCATTAAAGCCATTACTCTGACACAGCACGCACAGAATAAATGTCCACACCTTCATAACATCCATCTGCCTCACAGGACAATAACCTCGGGCTGCAACGCACCGTTAAAGTGAAATATGACACTCACATATATATAGGATATCACAGGATGCAGCTACACACACCTGCTTTGTTCTTTGTAAATGAAATCCAGACATTATTCTCCGTGTAAAGAAACACTCTCTCTTCCTTGGAGACGTTTATGGTCCCTGCTCCGGGTAATCTGTAAATGGAGGTGAAGGCTGCAAAGAGCCTCCTGCATCCATACAACATGAAACCTCCTTCTGCTGAATGAAAACCACAAGGTAAAGGTATGTTGGAGAAATTCAAGGATGAGTCTGCAGAGGGCGCTAAACGGCTCATTCTGCAACCTCTTACATAGACTCTCTTCTCCCAGCACTGGAGAGCAGCCCTCCACTGGCAGCCCTGCAGCGTTCTGCCCATGCACTGTAAATATTTGTTGATGTTGCCTGAGTGACGTCACCCGGCTGTTCCTGCAGGGGGCGCTGGAGGCCCATCGATGGCGGTCACCATGCTGGAAATGCTGTCTCCCCCTCTACACCGAAATGTGTGTTACTTGACAATTCCTCTAGAGGGAGCTCCACATAAATCCAGCTCCACACGGCATAAAACACAGAAGTAGAGATGATCTGTCGCCGGCTATTTCATCACGCATTATTTTGATATGCAACAGCAATGACACATGATAGTGCGGGTAGTTGATATATTTACTTTTCTTCAAACCTTTCCGCCATTGTTATTGCAGTTCTCCGGTTTCTCTGATGTTGCTTCCGGTCTCATCACCATACAACTCTACACTGCCCCTAGTGGTTATATATATATATGCGTATTGCATATCGCAGACACGTAGCTTTAATTTCTGAGGAGGTGCACAACCAACGCTCCAAACCATCGCGGGATAAGAAGGCTGATGTCATGTGGTTGTTTACGCCTAGTTAAAAGTGAGTAAACTCTTGGGCTTAAGAGACCAGATATAGGGGGAGGAGTCAGGGCGGGGCTACCTGTGATTGACCAGTCCTTCAACTAACGAGTAGCTAGATAACATAGTTAACACACACAAAAAAAAATGTCCCCATGTTAATCTGCATTAGTTTCTTTGTAGCATAAGCTAATGGAATAATTTATTCATACGATATTGCTGACTTTGATTTTGGAGAATACATTTCATTTTGCTCTACAGAGTACCTTCAATGACCAAATCAGAGGACGAATGAAACCTCATTAAATCCCCACAAAAGTTACTCGAATATTAAATTTCTTATCGGGATCAGAGAGTGTTTGAAAGAGGCCCGGCGTGTCTGATTCAAAGGTCGCTCCTCGTCTCAGCCGGGATAAATAACGGCAGCTCTTTATTGTCTCCAGTGAGTCAGCAGAGTTGTTGGAGAGCAGACAGACTGATGGGCGGAGAGATTCAGACTCAGAGCTTCTCTCAACGCTCATAAACTCAAACCAGACGCCTTATCATCTGAGAGAAACAACAACGAACAACCTGAGAATGGGCATGACACAGAGATAACCAGGCCACACAAACAAACAAGGAAACGAGTGCATACCCTATAATTTCTCACTGCAGAGACGGGATCTCAAAGGAGCCAATCACAGCCTCTGAAGCTCTGTCATCGACTCTGTGTCTTTTTCATCACAGGAAGCTGTTTGACGAGGACAGCAGATTGTTCCTGATATTTCTAAAGGTGCAGAAACTGACCGGTTATTTAGTTGGTGAGATGGTTATTAAGTCTTTAAGGCGCACATTTTTAGTAACTTTTTCATAAAAGTAATACGGACCCCCCTAGTTTGGGCACCAAGGAGAAAAGGTTTGGAATCATGGTCTAGACCAATACAGCTAGAATTATGCTAAAACTAAAAACACTAAAAATGAACCGACAGGTGAAAACGTTGGCATGATTGTAGTCCAGGAGTCTAGGACAGCATACTAGAGGGAAATTCTTTAGCCCCGAGCTGGATGAAGGTCAACGTTTAAACGAGCGAGGCGATCTCCGCTTAAAAAAAGTTGGAGGTGATTTCTCCGATGTGCCACTTGTCTCCTCTGTCGCTCTGAGACCGCTGTCCTACTTCTCTGACACACTGCCTGACTGCCAACTGTGACTTCATCCTGTCTCGGACCCGACCAATTAGACGCAGAGAGAGAGAGAGAGAGAGAGAGAGAGAGAGAGAGAGGACATGCTGACCTCAGAGGACACAAAAGACAACAAATGTGATAAAAGGATTAATCTGACTCATTCATAACCACAAAAACACGACTAAGTCTCCCATTTTCTTTATCTCTGTCCCGCCCGTCTGTCTCTCGTTAATCTCTCCTTCCTGTCCGTCTCCTCTCGTGTCTTCACTCGCCGCTCTGCCAGCATACTAATGAAACGGGACTGAGCGTTTAGCCATAAAGCCGTCGCCGGCTGAGTGACGCTGTGGGGAGACATCACAGCAGGTTTATGGAGCAGAAACTAAAGTCTGGGTTTATTAAACCTGCTCCTGCCAAATGTGTGATTGTGAACAATCTGCACAAACATCATCCAGAGATCATCTCGCTATAAGATAATAAACTCTCCTGAAGAAGAAGAAGAAGAAGAAGAAGTCTGCACACAGACATTTAGGGAACAAGCTTCGGATAATGTGCTGAACTGTAATTTAGCTCGCTCCCTGCTGTGACTGTGAGCAGCAGCCTGGTGCATCCTGCAGCTCCTCTCTCTAATTGAATCCGTGTGATTGGAGTCAGCAGACTCTCAGTCTGACCCAGAGTCACACAAAGGAAGCTGGTTTGTTGATATCTGTTGCCCCGGCGTCCCAATGATCTCATTCACATTCCTGCCCTCTCACCATCTCCTGCTGGTTTTTGCACTCTCACGCTCTCGGCTGCATCAGGTTGGCATCCTGCAGACAGGAAATCAGACAGTGTCTCTGTGCAAGCGAGCCGACTTCACATGAATATGCTGATGTAATTTGTTCCTCTTGCATGAGATTGAACAGTATATTGTGGCGCTGCGTGATTCATTCCTCTGCATATCTGTCCTTTAACTTTCCCACAACTGAATTCAATAACTAAGTCCAAGTGAGCTCAGGAAGCAGCCGAAGTGTCGTTAGGTGAGTTAGCTTTCTGGTCGGGGGGGGGGATAGGTGGAAGGGGTGCCTCACTACAGGTCACTCCCAAGTATAGGTTCGCAAAGCATCATGGGTATTATGAAGACTAGAAAACAGATAGAAGGTCTGTTTCTATCCTTCAGTCTGCTGAGTCATTTCTCTCCAAAACCTCCAGCATGACGTCTGATCAGATCGATAAACAACGCAAGGATGAATATCAGTGTGTGTGATCAGTGTGGGTGTGTGTGTGTGTGTGTGTGTGTTAGACCTCCTGCTTTGTTTGCCTATATCATGAATCAAGGTCAGTTCACTGCCAATTATTCTGCAGTAGATACAACACACACACATTATTATTTTAAGCCTCCATGCAGGGAGTCTGTTCTAAAAGACAGCAGGCGTTCTCTGACATTTACACTTCTGTCTGTCATCTGAACACAGTCACACACAGTAACAAACGACCTCCATGGTTTGCTTTCAGTCAAAAAAAAGTCAGAGAGAGTTCACATCAGCTGCTTCCTATGAACAGCTGTTCAGAAAGACGTAAACGTTGATTTCTTGCGGTTTGGGTGAACGGACCCCACACGTCAGCTCTCTTCACACACCTGTCAGGTCTGAACCGCGCCTGATGACATCATAGTTTATATCTTACACTCGGTAATTTATCACCTGTGCCAGATCTAATCCTGCATGCAGATGTTCAGATGATTCTTGCTGCAGATATCTGCTACGTGATGTTGGACACTTGTTCTCAGTTTTATGGAAATAACACAAATTTAATTTCAGTTTTAGGATGGATTTCTGTCCCTGAACTTTCTACTTCTTGTTTATTCCAGTGTTGAAATGCAGAATTATGGCCTTTTTTTTTTTTTTTACATAGTAGAGGATCTTTCTCTCCATCCTCGCTCTCTCTTTCTCTCCACATTAGTTTCTTTTTATCTGTGTGAACAGCCTGAAGACGTAGGGATCGATATAAAGCCTGCAGCCGTGGGAGAAAAACGTCCTCTTTAATCCAAGACCAAGACACAGAAGCAGACAAAGGCGGCAGCAGAGAGGAGGAGAGCCAAGGAAGGACGGAGAGAGAAAAGGACAAAATGTTCCTGTTAACAAAAAGGGAAGAGGAGCGAAGAAGGCGAGCTTAAAGGAAGGAGAGAAGGAGAGAAGGAGAGATGGAGGGAGTGAAACGAGGGGAGGGGGAGGAGATCAGAAAGACGACAGGGAGGAGAGATAATCACATTTGATGCTCTTTCATAGCACTCCCTGTCACAGATCCTTTGTTTTACGCCCATCCAATCTTTTCATCTCTCTAATGATCACACCATCACTCCTCCTCCTCCTCCCCCTTCCTCAGACTCCGCCTTCATCCATCAAACAAACACACACGAAGAAGAAGAAGAAGCTAGCTATCTGTGAATTTAAAGATCCTTGAGAAAATAATAATCAAAGCAACAATACCTTGAAAACTGATGTGTTGTTTGAACAAACTGTGTCACTGCCAGCTGATCTCAAACACAACGTGACCTCCAGATTCCTCCGTTTGAAAGGACGAGCTGAACATTCTGCAGACGCAGAACTTCATGCAGTACTTTACAATTCATTTAGCAGACGCTTTTATCCAAAGTGAGGAACATCAGATAGTAAATAAGAACACGAGCAACAATCTAGAGAGGAGGAGACAACGACAGGAAGTACAAACAAACAGCTTCAAGTCTGATCGGACACACAGGTGCTGACAGGAAGTGACCAGAAGCAGAGCACAACATGGACAGCTGTTCTTGAGAGTTCAAATCAGCATCAAAGCCATCCTAAATATCTTCATCATGAAGGTCGTAGGTGTTCATAAAGAGCCGGGTCTTTAGCTTTTTCTTAAAGGTGCAAAGGGACTCTGCAGATCGAATGGCGTTCGGTAGATCGTTCCGCCACCGGGGGGCGACAGAGGAGAAGAGTCTAGTTAGAGACCTAAGGTCGCACTCACACTCGGCCCAGTTGTCCCGTACCGTGCTGAAGCACTACGACCCTCCCCCTCCCCATTCCCCGGCTGGCCTGCACTCACACTGCACCAGGACTAACTGGGCCTGACCGGTTACCTTTCATACATCCGGACATCAGACAACAACAAAGAGAACATGTCAGCTACTTTACTGACTTTGTTTGTTATTGTGAGTCATGTTAGTCAGAAACAGACAGAAAACTCCAGGGTTTCTCCTGAATGAAGGCGGTCCACGTTGTGTACCCGTACCCGCTTGTGCATGAACTGTACCGTGCTGAAGCTCACCTCTTCTGAGCGTGCCAAGGAAGTGTACCGGTCTTGAGCACGGATCAGAGGACTCACACTAGTCAAACAAACTGGACTTTAGGGGTGAAGCGTGCCCGGGCACGGTACGGATTGTCTAGTAAGAGTGCGCCCTGTTTGTCGGGTTTCAGCATAAACACTCTGGTCAGTATGAGGAGCATCATCAGCGTGTGTTTTTAGGAACAGTCGTGCATACGACGTGAAGCAAGACGAGGATTAAATCTCCCTGACAGATGTTTGTAACTGTATCATCATTTACCGTAGTCTAAACTGTTGGTGATCGACTGACAAGCACATCGCTGGAGATCTCGGCAACTGACCAAGTATGATTAACCTGTTATCAAAAACCCAACAAATGATGGAAAAAAAGTTTTAAAACGGATTGAAACTTTATAAAGTGTTTAAGAGAAGTTTAAGATTATTTCATATTTGTGCATCTCTTCTGTATCTCTTAAAACATAAAGTCCCACAAAGGAAATCCTAAAAGATGTAGGTCTTTGTTTGGGAACCATCATGAATTCATCATGACCTCATCGTTCATGAATAATTCACCACGCCCTCTCTGCTCTGACTGTGTGTGTGTGTGTGTGTGCACATTCAGACATGCTTCTTTCAGACATCCAGTCTGCTCTTAAGTGCCTCTGAGTGTTTGCGTCACATTCAGAACCGTCAGAGAGTCGAGGAGGGACCCCGGGTAACTTCACCGGGTGAAGCTGCAGGAGGACGCAACACAACCGAAACACAACGCAACACAATCTGCAGCATCAACACAACCTAAAGATAAACCTCCATCACAGTGCCGTGGTGGTGTTGGATGCTGATGGGAGTCAGTGTCCAGTGACAACAGCAGGAGGGAGGAGGCGTCTGATTGGCCGAGTGACGTCACAGAGGAGTAACAGAGCGTCCCGAGGGGGGGTCGCTCGGTCTCCGTCTGTTTTTAGCCCTCGGCGGCTGCTCTGATGCATTTTTCATCTCCTCCCGCTGCAGACTCACACACACAGTGCCAGTCTGAAAAGCGGATCAACGATGAACCCCGACAGGATAACAGAGCTGATGCACACTGAGGACGTTTGCTAACACTAACTCTGACCTAACCCACCGTGCAGGATGTAGGTTTCATTCAGCTTCTGCTCGTCTTTCTGTAACATAACTTCACAAAACGTGAATCTTGTTTCCGAGCTGCTCTTTATGGACCTGATGCTCTCTGTACAGATCAATATGATGAAGTCCTGTTGAGCTAATTAGCAGTTAGCTGTGGTTAGCACTTTGCCTCCCCCTGATGAGGCCCACACAGTCCTCCTCCTCCTGCTGAGCAGCCCTTGATTATTCCATTAACCCAGACGCTCCCTGTCAGCCAATTAGCTGATGCACAAGACGACGACGACTAAATGACACAAAGGCTCCAACAGCCGACCTTTACTGGTTTATTCAAGGAAAAGTCTGACGGTTAGATTTACCTGTAAAGTGACACACCTGCCCATTTGTCCAGTCAGATTTTTCTCTGCAAACAAAATAAGGAAAAAAGACTTGAAGAACATGATCCCACCACTTCAACCACCACCACAGTAATCCACAGGAAGCCTGTTGAGCTGGTTGAGGAGGATAAGTATCTGGGTACCATCTTCAACAACACGCTGAAGTTCTCCTCCGACACCGACGAGTTTCTCAGGAAACGTCAGCAGGAGCAATACTTCCTCAATTGGAGGCAGTAAGAACATCCTCCTGACTTTCTCTCACTCCTCCATCGAGAGCATCGTCACATTCTCCATAACCTGCTGGTTCCAAACGACCAGCCTCCAGAACAGAAACCGCTTGCAGAGCACCTTCACCGTCTGCTCTATGATTAGATTCTCTCGACTGTCCCGGAGCAGAAAACTCATAAATTAGCACGCCGGATTATTCAGGACCCCTCACCAGTCGTACCCTCAGGACGCCGGCTTCCCTGCCCGAGCTGCAGCACAAAGAAGAGAAGGGCAACCTTTGTTCCCAGGGCGCTCCAGCTCCTCATCTCCTAATTATTCATTTAAACTGATACACCTGTTGCTCTTAGATGCAGGATATTAAGATAATGTTGGACTATCACATTATTTTGAAGTTCTCTGCAGGAAAAGGAAGCACTGATGATCGTCAAGGACTGAAACTTTTTGTTTTGACCTTTTGTTTTGACCTCTCGTCTTTATTAAAGAGACTACTTTCACATGTATCTCAGCGTGACGCCAACTGTCATTTTTTCACATTTTCTTCCGGTACAGACTTTTTTGATGCCCCGAATTGTTTAACAGTAAAGTTCAGTAAAATGTTCTCTCAGTCAAAGATAACTCATGTATTTCAACATCCGACCTAGCAACAAGTGTTTTCTACAAAGGCAAAAAAACATAAAGGACCAACATGTGAGATGTGTAGTGAGTGAAATGATGAAGTGACCTTACTATATGATCAGACATTAAGGAAACATGCTCTGTTGAAGTGCTGGCTTCTCTGACAACAATGCAGCAGCCAGTATGTCCTCCTTCTAACTTTAGATTCTGCTCCTGAATGCTCTGGATTTGTTTGGACCAGAGAAGGTAGGCGGTTTTAAGGCACCCCCACACGGCCGTTTTGGACGCCCCTCGGTTTGTCAGATATGAGAGCAGTTATCAGGTCAAACCAACAGGTGTTGCAGCGATGGAAGCGGACAAGAGAAGTGGTTCAGATAGAAGTGATTGTACCCGACCTAAAAAGCCTCTGCATGTTTCTAATAAGCTCCACGAGCAGAAACGTGCTCAAACTAGGATCAATACTGGAGATGCTTTTGAAAAATGGAGAGAGGTTAGAACACAGAAAGGTTTACAGACCGATGCAGAGCTGGATAAACACTGAAGCTTCAGTGTCCACCACATGGTGACCTGTGTGAGCATCGACTCTAGAGGGGGGGGGGAGAGACAGCTCTCTACAGTGTTTAGAATGTAGACTGCAGTACCCATTTTAAACACTAGGTGTCAGAGTTACATATTGCTCCTTTAATCAAGCTCAAAAGCTTTTAGTGCACTCAGTTTAAGTTTACAGATTTTGCATGGAAACACAACAGAGAACTGAATAACATATTTCCTGTTGTATGAAGTGAATGACAGAAAAAGAAAGATATGAAGATTATGAATGGTGCTTCAGCTGCCTGCATGTCCATGAAAAAGTAATGTTTCCATCCAGCGCCACGCCTCAGTGTAGAAAGTATGCTACCGTGAATCATTTATAGAAGAAACTATTTATATCACTTTAGATTTGAACTCTGTGGCCTCACAATCAGCTGGAGTCAGAGTCAGGCGGAGGAGTCTGACCTGTTCCTGCCGCCTCCGACCAGTGGTTGCATATCGCTCGCCTGCTCGACGTTGTTTCTCGAGGACGTATGTAAAAAAAAAAAACGTTAACTGTCAGACTCTCGTGTGGCTCGGAGGGCATCGGATACTTCAGAGAACATTTGAAATACTCTAAAACATAAACGGTCTTCTGAGTTCGGCATCGCAATGGATGAAAGCCTGCACATCAACGACCCGCCACAATGACACATCATCGCCCGAGCAATCGTCAGTCGTTACAGAAGAACTGCTCGACATGGTCCCAACAACACGACTCGTCGTCTGTTTGTCCATAGACAAAAGATCCACCCTGTCTAAGTTAATACCCGATGCAGCACGACACAACAGGCGAGTTATGACAGTGAAGGTTCACTAAAAGTGTCTTAAAGCTCAGGGATCTTTAAAAGACAAGTGTCGAGGGATCCTTCTTCCAGAGAAACTGATAATAGACAAATTATTATCCCTCTCCCATCAGGGTGAGCATCCTCCCTCCCCCCCCCCCCCCCCAGCAGAGCGCCCCGTGTCAGAGAGGATCGATAAGAGTCCAATGAGCTGGAATGAGATGAAATGAGATGAAATGAGAGATATTGAGTTATCGGGGCTGGAACGGAGACTAGATAAAGAGGATGTGTGTACAGGAGGATGCAGCCTGAGGGACGAGGAGGATTATGGGACTTGAAAACGGGTCCAAGGACGGAGAGGATTTTCTGAACACCACATTCTTGCTGCGTTCGCCTCAATTTAAAGATGGCACCGCTCTGCGCGCTCTGCACCTTGTACACCAGTGTTTCCCCGACCATTCAAACCAACGCAATCCCCAATCCACTCCGAGAGGAAGGCACAAAATACTTAATTTATGAAATTGACTAAACGTGTTAGTTTCAGGAGCAGGGGCGAACACAGACTTCTTAGACTGGGGTCCTGATTTATGCAGGAGTGGCATGACGTTTGTTTGCACACACAACGGCTCTTCGTTTCTCAAAGGAGCTACAGGCTGGTCTTGAACCCGGGCTACCCACCCGGAGGACCACAGCCTTGGTACACGGGGAACACGCACCAACCAATACGCTACCGCCGCCCCCGAGAATATTACATTTGTTGTGTTAGAAAAGGTGTTTTCCACCTGCCAGTCCAACAGAAAGCAGGCCAACTCTGCGTCGCTCTTCATCCCAAGCCGCTCTTTAAGTGCCCAAAGCGGGTGAAAGCCAACCCGAGGTTCACCCTCTTTATGGAACGAGCTTTAACTGCTTGCCGTTTCACCTCAATGTGATTCCATTTTCTCTTCTTAGCCGCTACATCCACGTACGCCATGTTTGCCGGTATGAATGACGTCCAATCGTTGAATTGTATCCACTCCTAAACTTCCCTGAGCACTCTCATTGGCTGGAGGAAACACACCAGCTCGCCGCCCAGAAACGTCCCGAGTCAACCGGAAACAAAGCAGAACAGTGAAATCCAGTCAGAGGACAGAGTCTCTGCAGACACAGTCACCACCACACATGTACGGAGGCCCAGAAGGGACGACGGAGCAGCTTTGCTACTTAAAGAGAAGTCTGTGTTTTATTTTGTAGGAAGAAGATGCTGACTCTGTCTTTAAGGATCCCATTCTGAACTTCAGGACAGAGAAAATGGCCGCTGTGTGAATATGATCAAATACAACCTGAGTTTAAACCAGAGACTGAACCTGAGTCATCTCCATTTAAACGAGCCAAAAGTTTGGTTTCTCTTTCTGCTGTTTACTCCAACAGATCTGAGAGTTCATAGTTAACTGAAAAATAACAAACTGTACACATCGTCTGTTTGAACTACTTCCTGTGAGCCGTACACACACTGAAACACACACTGACCTTCAGCGTGTCGCTGCACCGTCAGCGTCCGACTCAAACCCTGATTCATCTTTTGGACTGATGAATTACTGTAACTGTACGTTAGCCTACATGTTGTAAAAGGCTGTTCTGTGCATTGATCAGAAAAATGATTTATTGCTACGGGACGCCAGCGCAGGTCGTTATCGACCATCAGACTCAGTGAAAATAAATCAGCAGAGGGGAAACGGGACACCCGGCAGAATCATGTGTTGTGACGCATGTTCACTCTGCATGTTTTTAGAGGATCAGATGCTGGACGTTTGTTCACGAGCATTGACTACAGTTCTAACAGGAATCAGGAGTTTCTCTGCTGCCGAAGGAGCTCAGACATTCAGCCACCGGCTCGAGTCATCAGCTCGCTCACTTTGTATCAGAAATAAAACAACAACAAGCATCATCATCCTGTGGCTTCAACATACACACAGGAACATAAAGTCCTGTCTCACTCTGCTCCTCTTAACATACAGGAAGTACAGAACCAGAATCATTTCTTCCTGCGCTGTTTGTAGCGTCATCGCTTTCTTGGTCTTTCAGTGCTTGATGGTAAGTGACCATCTGTTGTTTGTTACCTGCTGTGATGCATTGTGGGATACTCTGCATCCACGTTTTAGGGCTAAAATACATAAATAAAATTAGGGCTGTCAGCAATCACGAGTTAGCCACAATTAATCTCATGTTACTTTGTCCCTTCAGGCTCACCGTAGATAGTCGTCCTCAGTGTCTCCCTGTAGTCTCAGTGATGTTAAAGAAGGACACTGCTGCATCTTTGAATGTCTCATTTCACTTTAACAAACTCTCAGACAGCTCAGCTGACGAGTCAAAAGTAATATCCACCTGATGACATCACACACTGACCTTATGACATCACACATTGACCTTATGACATCACACATTGACCTTTGTTACCGTTCCTTTGACCTGTTTGACCTCAGTTTGGGATCCCTAACCACTTCCTGTTGCTCTGCTTAACTTCATGTCCTAACCTTCCATCTACAGGAAGGGCCTTACTTTTTTTCAAAATAAAAGCACACAGGAAGTAAAGTAACAATACAAAACAGTACAAGCAAATCAAAATAAAAGCCTGAAAACTCTTATTTAGAAAAGTGAAATAATAGATTTTCAAACTATTGAAATGTATTGATTAATCAGGATTTAAAAATGCATCGTTTGACGGCCCTAATCTAAAAACAACTTGCTCAGTGGGACACGCCCTCAGACTCGACTCTTAAAAGCTCAGAGTTCATCAACAGGAAGCAGTTTGAAGTAAATGTCCTCATGATCATGATTCATTTCTTTGTTAAAGCCATGAGGAGCGAGAAAAGAGTAACGTGACGAAGGCTGTGCACACACTCAAAGCTGCATCAGTCAATGCATATCTTATTATGTTGTATCAAACTGATGGATCAGGGGGAGGAACAGTGAAATACATGTCACTGTTCAAGTAGAGGTTTCTCAATGTTTGCAAAGTGATTTGAATAGTTTTATTACTTTTTTATTATTATTAATATTACATATTTGACCCATTTTTGTGAAAATATATATATTTTTAAAGGAGTTCAGGAAATGACTTGTGTTCTGCTTCTTGCGTTTCTTTCAATAAAGGAATAAATTAATGTTTCTGTGTTTGACCTGTTGTGTTCTCTTGTGTTGTTGTAATTCCTAAAAGGCCTTTAAGTAAGCAATGTTAAATACTGGAACCCAGGGACAGTGGGGGTCCCCAGTCTCCAGCACCTTATTATCGGGGGTCGCGGGCTGAACATTTTTGGGAACCTCTGGTCGAAGGCACGGCCCTGATTTTAATCCTACCAAACTGTATCAAGACAAACTTGTGGTGTCTGTAGATATTGTGTTGTTGGTCGATAAGTGGTCGATATCATTTAGCACCTTGTTGCTTACACCTTTCTCTCTAAACGGCATTAAAGTTAATGTCCATGTGAGGAGAGCCTATTGTCTCTGTTATGATCTGGGCCTGTCTATTGTTTTCAGTCCAGCAGGTGAACATGGAGCCTCAAGAGCAGAACATCAGAGCTCTCTATGTCAACAATATGAAGTGATGTGCATCTTTGTTTTAGTCTGACTGATGATCTCATGCTCAATCACATTAATACATGAGCTGTAAAGGCGGAAGTTGTGACATATTTCTAATAGTACTTTTGGGAGTGGGAATCATACCCCTGCTGAGCCCACCTCCTGCAGTTGCTCCAGCTCCTGTTTGAGCGCCTCCTGCTCGGCCTCCAGGTCCGCGTACTGCTGCTTCAGGCTCTGGTTCTCCTCCAGGACCACCAGCCCGCACTCCGCCGCACGGACCTTCTCCCGGTTCGCCTCCGCCAGCTCCCGTGTCAGACGCTCCACCTCGGCCCGGCACTGCTCCACCGTTTCCCCGCATCCTGCTCCACCGGCGGCCATCGCCCCTCTCGCCCTCCCTCCCCGCCTCCCCCTGCTGCCCTTTCCTCCCTGCGTCGGATGAGCAGAGAGCCCCGCCGGGGGGAGAAACAGCTGAGGTAGACAACAAACCCCCACCGCCCCCCCTCCGAGGAGTCACACCTCTGCTTCAAATCTCATAAAAAAAAGAACAAAAAAAAAAGAACAAAAAAACATCCGTGAAAATCCTCACAGCGCTTCTTCCTCATCGAAAGTCTTCCTCAGCCATGTAATGTTCTGAATGGTGCAGCTCCTCGTCCTCCTCTTCCCGCATCCTCTTCCCCTCCCTCCGCTCGCCTTTTCTGCTTATTCACCGGCCCCAGGACGCCATCTCTGCCCGCAGCCGTGAAGCAAGGCACACTCCCCGCTGCTGCCCGTCATCCTCCTGCTGCAGCTCCGTCGGTGTGGAGCCTCTGCTGCTCCAGCATCATCACACGGAGGATGGGCGGAGGAGGAGGAGGCGCCCTCTGGAGAGCAGACTGAGCACACTGCACAAGTCTTTCCTCACTTTTATCCGATCAAATAGACAGTATATTTAAAACAAAACAGCAGGAATTAGGTATACCGTGGGGGAAAGCTGGATTTGTGTTCAAACCTTTATTGAAATTGTACAAATGTGCAAAACAAGTACAACAATATGGCAACATTTAAGTTTATTTTCATGTCTTAAAAACCAATGGGGACAGTTGTGGTTATCAAATATGAGATCTCATGAAATAAATACAAGAGAGAGAAAAATAAACAAATAAAAAGGTAAATATCAAAACATTGTCATCTATTTTACCTCTCATCGGTTTTAAGGATTTTAAAGTAATTCAATAAAGCTGCAAACATGGGGGACGATTTTAAAGCTTTACTTGTAAAACTTTGCGAAACAGAATCACATTCATACAAAGTTAATGATTTTTGTCTTTCAGGATTATAACAAATAAAACATTGTCTCTGGAGATGATAGGTTACATGAGACCCAAAATATCTAAATTATATCACATGAGAAAAACATCCTTATTACAAAATAAGCACATGCAGGGGCGTGTCCAGACTTTTCCTTGACCTGGCTGACCCAAATGGGGCTCTGACCTTTGCAGGGGGGCCTGAAGTGTGATATGCACAACACACACAAATAAATATCAAATATCTACCATTTCTAACTTCACCAATCATAGTCACTTCATAACACAAGGTCATGGATACATTAGTTTAATTTTTAATGACAAAAAAAAGAAGATTTATGTTGAAGTCACAATGTAAAGTATGTGCATGCAAAGTCCTGCACAGTCTAACTTAAAAGAATACATTAGTTTTGGTCCCGACACATGGCCAGTTAGTTCACTGCAAGTAAGACAGAGTGCATAACTTCCCTATTTTATGAAATAGATGTGCATTTTTATTTAATTACATTTAAAGTACAAACAAAAGGAAATATGTTATGTATGATATGTAAAGAAAAATACTGTTGGTTTTAACATAAGTCCCGCCTCTGACAGGGCAAATAGCCAATCACAGTTCAGAATTTGTTAGGGTGGCCAATCAAATTTCTAGAGGCCACCCCTCTGAATACGCCCCTGAGCACATGTTATCATCGATATTAAAACGCAACTTTTGTAATTCTTTAGAAGGATAAAGGTCATCAGAATTTTGAAAAGTGAGTCTTTCGTCTTAGGGGGATGGATACATAGTTCTTATTAATCAAATGATTATCAAATGTTTGCTGTGTTTATCAAGGGATATTTTTTCTGTGTTTCTTTTGTTTAAGGGATAGTGGATTTTAGAAACATGTTTATAAAATTTGTGTTGTGTTTACTGGGAAATACATTTTTCAGCGAGACAAGATAGATAGATAGATAGATAGATAGATACTTTATTGATCCCGAGGGAAATTCAATTTCTGATAACAATAATTAAAAATAATTTCTGCATTTCTTTTCAAAGATTAAAATGCTTTGGTTTGAAAATGGTTACCATTATATGTTTAGTCAGGAACAGGTGGAAAAGTGGGATGGGCCCTAAAAACCCACCTTTTTAGCAGAGCCTTTTGAGAGTGTTTTTAGTATCCTTAGTTGCCTTCCTGTTCTTATTCCCATGATTTATTATTTTATTGAATACATTTATTTTTTATTTTATTTTCTCTGTAGCACTTTGATATTTTCTCTCTAAAAATGTAAAGGGCATTGCAAATAAAATGTATTATTATTATTTATTATTATGGAGAGTAACGGTAACTTTGAATACGTGACCGTCGTGACGTAGTTGTTCTCTTCTCCGACCCCGGAAGTATTAGCTTCTCGTTGGCTAGGCTAACGCCGGCTATATCATCTAAGCGGTGTTTCGCCGCTTCGCACGTTGCTAGCTAGTTGCAATGTTGTAGCTATTAGCACGCTAGCCATTCCTTCGCTGGGAGGGAGACCCGCCGTTGAGTTTAACCAACCTACGTAGTTGATAATCATTAATTTCAGAATCCGACCGTCTCTGTTACTGAAACAATTCACCTAAACACCTGCTAGCTCGCTGTCTTTCTCTCTGTTAGCCTGCTAGCGCTGTTAGCCTGCTAGCGCTCAGCGTCCGTTCACCGTTTTCCTCCCCTCAGTGAGATCCGTCTCGTGTCCGACCGGAGGACCATGGCGATGAGACAGACTCCGCTCACCTGTTCGGGTCACACCCGGCCCGTGGTGGACCTGGCCTTCAGTGGAATCACTCCCCACGGATACTTCCTCATCAGCGCCTGTAAAGGTGAGACCGGGGAGGTGTTCACGACACAATAAACCCAGACATGTCACATCACCTGGCTTTATATCTTTACATTCAACATGTCAGGATTCATTTGAATGTTTTAAAGGTGTAACTCTTCTGTATGAAACGGTAAAGGTGCCAACATGTTTATTTTTTGAGCTCAGTCACATCTGTGAGGGAGGAGGAGGTATGAATGGAGGTACAGACGCAATAATTAGTAGTGTTAGTAAAACTGTATTATTATGTAAGTTTATATCAATGGATCTCCACAAAAGACCCCTAAAATAACAAATGATGCCACAGACCTACATCTCAGGAGAATATATGAGAATAGAAGGAAGTTGAATGAAACTAGCGATGCATCTGTTCAACATCTGTTCAACATCGGTATCGTTCTGTTGAAGGACATCTGCACATCATTATAATGTAGCCGATGTTTATTTGTTGTGCCAATTCAATTCAATATAATAGAATAGAATTACTTTATTGATCCCAAACTGGGAAATTGTGGCGTTACAGCAGCAGGTTATCCAAACACACAATATGAGTAAAAAACACAATGTTAGCAAATCTAAACACAGTATAATATTAAGTACAAAGTGAATAAGTACTAAAAGATATCAAAAATAAGAATGTGAATATATACAACCAGGATTTAACTAAGCATTACTAGTCTTAAATAGGAAGATTAAATATGGAAGATTGAATGTAAATGTAATGCTCACACACCTAGTTCACCTGTCTGATTCAGAGAAGAGTAGTTTTTATCTGGCTGATGAAATCACCTGTTAAACACATTTTCAAACGTGAGAGAAAAGTGTTGCATTGTGTGAGTTTGAAGTCATGAAACACACATCAGGATCGGCCCTGATTTTCGGCTGACAAGCTTTACCCTCATCTTCTTTACTTCCGACCGCTTGTTGTAGCTGCTCAGTTTTTTCTTTCTTTTGTGCGTTTTATCCGAGCAAAACTTATTTCTTCGCTTTTGATGCTGTATGTAAATCTGATTGCACGGTAGTGGGGCTGTGATTGGACGACAGGTGTCACTTGATGGACATGATCAGAGCATGATGGGATACTTGATCCTGGATAATACGGGACAGTTGACAACCTGAGCTACTGGTCAAAATCAGCTGTCATCAAAGTGAGACACTCTGAGGCACCTGTTGTCTGCAGGATCCATTGATTTAATATCAGCTGTTATTCTTCCCCTCCAATGATGTAACCTTTGTTTTCTCTCTGTTTGTCTTTTTGTCAGATGGCAAGCCTATGTTGCGCCAGGGAGACACAGGGGACTGGATAGGAACGTTTCTGGGTCACAAAGGTGCTGTCTGGGGAGCCACTCTGAACACAGACGCCACCAAAGCAGCCACGGCCGCAGCTGACTTCACAGCGTGAGTCCTCCCCGACCCCTACAGGGTCCTGAACAAAGTCTATCCTGATTCCCATTCTAAAGAAATTTCAGGAGGACTACCCCTGAAATTCACCTGATCTGGTGGTTCACACATGCATCTCACAGAGGGAGACTATTCCTGTCAGACGGGAAGGGAGGGGGCAGGGTGTCTCATTCGACCTGGAAGTAGCAGACGGATCATCAAAGTCCTCTATACGACGCTTTAATGAGAATATGTGTCTTTCTATCAATGCTACGTGTAGTTGAACAGAATCTCAATCTGAACTAAAGAGTGGAGAAGAACATACTGGAGAACAGGAAACATAATGCAGCAGGTTCATTAGGAGATGGTAGAGGTGGTGTGCAGACAGTCTATGGTCGTGCAGCGATCACAGGGAATAAACGTCACCACCCCCTCCCACTCGCTCCAGGTGAATTCTCCTGATTATAACCTGCTGCGTTCTCACATCAGCTCACTTTGACTTTCTGCAGAATAAACACGAGGAGACTGGAGGAGACACTCTGAGTGAAGTCAGACTTTTCGAGTTCATACATACAGCTCCTCCGGCAATTATCAGGAGTTTTCTGCAGGTGTGAAAGCAGCTTTTTACACAAAACTCCTGAAAACTGCCCAAAACCTATCGTGGAGCTGCATGTGTGAACGCAAACTAACAATTTTTTTCTACCCTATAAAGTAAATACCCCCCAAAACACGGTCTATGAATATGACGTTATATTTTCAACCTGCATCTCCCAAACTGTTACTCATTGAGGGAGACCTCCTGTGCTTTTTCAGAAAGGTGTGGGACGCAGTGAGCGGAGACGAGATCCTCACACTGGCACACAAACACATCGTCAAGACGGTCACCTTTACTCAGGTCAGTGAGCTGTCGATGAACAAACCTAAACATCTCATATGTTCTCTCTAAATCCTTCATGTTTGTGTGTATGCTGTTCCCCTCATAGGACAGCAGCTGTCTGCTCACGGGAGGAAACGACAAGCTGCTGCGCATCTACGACCTCGCCAACCACGAAGCAGGTAAGTGACAGTGTCAGAGGGGAAACTATTTATTTACTATTCAATCACCTGGTCCTCCCACAGTCCAACACAGGTCCAAACTTCAGACTGCAGAGTTTTCTTGAGCTTTAAGTCATAATGTTGAAAAAACGTGGAGGCTGTGTTTTGTATTTTATCACTCAGGACTAAACTTCATGTCTTACGTGGACATCAACCAAAGATTTTTTATTTATTTGTCCTGTCTTAATCCAAGAGTATTTAACTTGCTGTGTGCTTTTATTTTGAAATAAAGTAAGGAGCTTCTGGTAGACTGTAGGTTAGGACATTTCTTCTTCTTTCTGTTTAATGTTTAATACCCGACAGGCTGTACCTTCTTAACATCACTAGCTCTGCCTGCTCATGTAATTGGCTGCTGTGTGTGTGCGTGTCTCATTAAGCACCTCAGGAGATCGCCGGTCACACCTCAGCCATTAAAAAAGCCTTATGGTGCAACAACGACAAGCAGATCCTCTCGGCTGCAGACGACAAAACCATACGGTCAGTGAAATAGTTTCAGTGCCTGGACATAAAGTGTCAAACTCTCATCCTGAATTTGACTGAGACTATAAGGTGTGTGTGTGTGTTTGTGTTTGCAGGCTGTGGGACAGAAGCTCCATGACGGAGGTGAAGACGCTGTCGTTCGACACGTCTGTCAGCAGCATGGAGTACGTGCCGGAAGGAGAGATTCTTGTCATCACGTACGGAAAGACCATCGCGTTCTACAACGCTCAGAGGTACTCATCCTGGAAACTAACTTCAGACCGACTTCATATTTGCCACATGAGACCGATGGTTATTGTTCTGCACACTTGAACGAGGATTGGAGGGCATCTTCTGATCCCCTCTTTCTTCTCCAAAGTCACATTAACAAAGTGTCTCATTAAATCTTTCTGTCACTGTTGCAGCCTGGACTTGATCAAAAAGGTGGATGCTCCAGCTCCCATTAACTCCGCCTCCCTCCACCCGGAGAAGGACTTCTTCGTTGCGGGCGGAGAAGACTTCAAGCTCTACA
Organism: Labrus mixtus; assembly: GCF_963584025.1. Lineage (NCBI taxonomy): Eukaryota > Metazoa > Chordata > Actinopteri > Labriformes > Labridae > Labrus > Labrus mixtus. The sequence goes on along the minus strand of NC_083633.1, from coordinate 8,745,790 downwards.
AATTTGACTACGGCACCAAAGAGGAGCTGGGTGAGGAGCTTTCTCTCAACACTTTGGATCGGCTAAATTACTTTTCACTGTTGTTTCGAGTGTGGACCTTTACACTAGTAACTAAAAGCTCTGCTCAGACCGCTGTTTCAAGCCACAATATTTACGCCCCTGTGACGTTACGCCTTCAATCTGAATGTTGTGGAAGCTTAATGGGGGCGAGGGGAACCCACCTCTCTACCATCTTCAGAGGTAGTAATAGAGGCGTTATAGAGGCGAGACGGTGTGTGTGGAAATGTGAACTCACAGACTGCGACGCCGATATTAAGGCTGTCGCAGAATCAATATTAACGTACAAAGACGTGATGACGGCTGAGCTTAGTTACGGAGCTTTTGTGAAGGTGGAGTTCTGATTGTTATGTTGCTTTCTCTTCTGTCTGCAGAGTCGTATAAAGGTCACTTTGGTCCTGTTCACTGTGTTCGCTTCAGTCCGGATGGAGAGCTGTACGCCAGCGGCTCTGAGGACGGCACGCTGCGACTCTGGCAGACGGCTGTAGGGAAAACATACGGCCTGTGGAAGTGTGTCCTTCCTGGTATGAACTCTTTAAGCACTTCTTCATGTAGAGCAGGAACAGGCTTTATGACACTGAACTCAATCAGTTGTATGGAAACGTGTTTATATTTCTTCTATTTCGTCCTCCTGACTTGTCTCGTGTTTCTCCTCAGAGGACCTGGTGGCAGAGAACTCTGAGCAGCTGTACACGTCGCCCCCTGAGATCAAGGCCTGAGGAGAAATCAGCGCTGTTAGCAAACGGGACGAGGAAAGGAAAGAAGGGGACAAGCGGAGCGGAGGGGTGTTCCAGGGTAAAATCAGGCCCCAGCAAGGAGCAGAGTCCAGAGCATCCATCAGGACCTGATGTGGATATTATGACTGCCCTGTCTGTCATAGACACACACACACACACACACACACACACACACACACACACACACACACACACACACACACACACACACACACACACACACACACACACACACACACACACACACACACACACACACACACACACATTTACTGCAGCCGTGAGCACAGGATGGGCTGCAGAGTGAAGCAGTAGAGCTGTGAGCATCTCCTCATCGCTGCCTGCTTTCTCTCTGATCAGTCCAGTTCTGTGCGTCTGCTTCAACTGACTTTCTCTCCCCCCTAAAGACCCCAAGTTACCCCCCCTCCTCCCCCCCTTACACACCCCACATGATGCTTAGATCGGTTTTGGTTTGAAAGTTAACGTATTGAATGAGCTGGACCAACGCTTGTGTTTTCAGTTCATAGAATACTGGAGGTCGCTGCACAGTTTGTGCTGACGTTTTGGCTCTTTTATTTGTTCTGAACAGTCGCTTTGAGTGTTCGCTGCTGTCGTTCTGGTTCAGTCTGAGAAGTTAATGTTGAAATAAAAAGAAAAATATGTTTTGTGACTATTTGGAAAGGGGAAAAAGGGTCACTTTATTTCACTTGGTTTCTGTCTACATTTATGTCCAGTAAAGAAATAAACAAAATGCATTGCTGTTTAATTTGTAAGTGATGCACAAAGAGCAACGCCGTGTTTTTAATTATGTTCAAAGTTTTTAATGTGCACACATCAACAAGTCTCACACACTCACTCAGAGTGTATCAAGGGGCCAAAAAACAACCATGAACAGGCAGTCTTGTTGTTGTCTCTCTTTATATACGTTATTTCTCGTACACAGCAGTTTGTCCCGACTTTTTTTAACTGGGGTTTCCCACCTGGGGGACACTGACATGCTGGCAAATATTTTATATTTTTTTTTACTCTTTCTAGCCTCAGTAATATGATCTGTAAGGGCTCGCTGACACTTGGCCCAGTTGCTGAAGCAAGATTTCCCCTCTGAATTTAAAGCAGCAGACATTTTATTTCTGCACTTTATGAAAGACGTTTGCATAAACAACAGGACTGAAAAATGAAAAAAAGACAAATAATAAAAGCAAAGACTAAATCAAAGTGCAGATTTCAGTCAGAAATGCTCCAGTATTCCAAAGGGTTATAATTACAGCATCGACATGTTTGTTGAACTAAAGCTAGAAAACAGGAAAGAAGAGAAGAGATCGTTTATTAACATTTTTACAGGTACGAAGCAGCACAGGTACACTGAGCTTTGTGTGCTGGTACTCTAGTCGTATAAGAACTAGGGCCCGACCGATACGGGATTTTTTGGGCCGATACTGCAAATGGAGAAGATGGTCACTCAGCTGGAAAGTAACTGAGCATGTACCTGCATCACCGCTCGACACTGCGGAGTGATGATGCTTTTTATAATCCATATAGCGCCCTCTGCTGGTGACAGAGAACTGATAGTGTAATGCAATGAAACTCGCATGAAATTATATGTGACTGGTGAATAAATTGAATAATATCGGCGCATATCTAAGATAAAATTAGCTGATACTGAGTCACTGGAAACGCTAATATCGGACGATGTAAGTAAGTATAAATATAAAGGGAGAAAGGTAATGACCTATATTTGTCTTAAGTGGATTTGATGTTTAGTTCAAATAAAGACATATTATGAATGATATGTCATTTGAGAATCTAACATTACAACAGAAGACTTTTCCTAAAACAACTTTCTTAGTCCAACATCCGACACATCACCAAAAAAAGAGTTCCTTCATTTTCTTATCTTATAGCAGCAACAAAACCCATCAGCGTGCATCTTCACAAGATATTAACTTGTGCAAACATAATAAGTTGTGGGAACAAGATAATTATAATTTTACATTTTTAAATGTATAAAATACGATTTTTCCCCCACAATCATTTTATTCAAAGAACAATAATGTACAAATACTTCAGGTACATAGACAGTAGCTGATTTAAATCAGGTCAAAGAGGCATTTAAATAATATAATAGTATATTTAAAGTACATACAGGAAAATATAAATAAGAGAAATAAAATAATGCATACAAAATAAAATAAAAGATGGATACATATGGAGGGGAATAATAATTTAAACAGATGTGTTTGGACTATAGTTAAATAATAAATGAAACAAGTAAATAAAAGCAGTTTTTTTCAACAACTTCCTGTCAGCGTCACAGCCTGATTTGATTTTCAATAGTTGCATTATAAGCTCAGCCAATCAGGTAGCTCCTGCTTACAGCGCCTGACCAATAGGAACCCGACTCTATATGCAGTCACTTCCGGTTCGGGTCATCCCGTGAGGAGCGGCAGGCTGGCGCAGAGAGGACCGCTTTCAGTTCTGCATTATTCCTGCGTTTAGGAGGAACCGAGAGCAACAATATAAAGTAATTTAGTTTGAGTTATTTGTTGCGTCTTGTTTTTTTTGCTCTTTAAAACACGAGTTTGTCGCTTTCGCTTTGTTTGTTTTTCCAATTTGCTCCGGTGAGAGGCGCTGCTTAGCCGCTCCGCTCACCCCAAACCTCCCCTGAGTTTTGCTCCATTTATCCCCCCCTCTCTCTCTCTCCCTCTCTCTCGCTCTCTCTCTCTCTCTCTCGCGTGTTAGCTCGCTAACTTTACCCAGCCGTCGGTCCCTCTTCCCCCGCCACTGACACGCAGACATGCCGGAGTACCTGGACGACCCGTCTACGCTCACCAAGGACAAGCTGAAGAGCGAGCTGCTGGCCCACAACGTGGAGCTGCCGAGCGGGAACCCGACAAAAGACGTGTTTGTCCAGCTGTATCTGAAGAACCTGACCGCGCAGAAGAACCACCATGACACCCCCGCGACCCTGGACGCCTTCTCCAGCGACGAGGAGCTCCCGCCGGTCGTGATCACCAGCAGGAGTCGGTCCTCCGGAAGGGTGAGTTTGCTTATTTGTGTCTGGATTTCTGAAATGTTTAATAACCTAACTGCAAAAGTAGTGACTTTGTTTACTTTGGAGCATGACCTTTTTTTATGATACAGCACTTTAAGGGAGCTAAATACTAATAAAAATACATAATTTAAGAGGTTTTTGTCGTTAAAATAACACATTGCATGTTTGTATTCGTCCAATGAAAGAGTGGGACATCCCTGGATCACATTGTGCAACTTTTTAAAAATCTGACTTTCTTTGGAAAGCCAGGTTTGTTTTTCTTTCATTGCTGTGCCAAACAAGTTGTTGACCAGTCATTTATTAACGAGAAGTCTCTAAAGTAATCACTTTAGAACAGACTTGCACTAAGTCTCAAATACCCTGTGAATGAATTGTCTAAAACTTCTGCACAGTCCCTTCACCCACGGAGTCCACACCCAAACCTGCACCCCTCTTCCTGCTAGTTACATTTTCTTCTCCTTTCCTTTGGGACCCTTTCCCTCTCTGAAGACCCTTAGCAGTCCGTAGACTTCAGTTTGGACGTCCATCTACAACCAAAAGCCTCAGGAATTAATCTGTGGTGCATTGTTCCGCTTTCACTCCCCCCCCATCATAGTTTGTCCCTCTTTGCATCATCTCCAACATGCTTGACAAGTGTTTTTAATGTTGGTGTGGCAACAAAAACTACATTTAAATGTGTGCTGTGATACCAACAGGTTGCTGTTATCTGCAGGGTGTGGTTTCTCCTCGTCGTCGTGTTAATCATTCACTCTTTGACGTGTTAGTTCAATCAGACAGTCGCGAGTGGACAAACAGAGTCCCTGTCTTACCTGCTGTTTCACGCCCAGGCGTAGAAACCGCCACAGATCAGATGGAGACGCTGATAGGTGTGTTTGTTTGTTGTCAGTCAACTCCGACCGCCAAAAAGACACAGCTACCGTCTGCATACCTGAGAACTGTCAAACAGGAGCAGGTCGGAGAGATTTCTTAATCCTGCAGTCTATATCAGCGGTATCCAATCAATCAGTGAAGCTCTGTGCATGACGCTCTGACGTACACGGACGCTGTGAAGTAGAGCTGCAACAATCAGTCAATAAGATCTCTGATAAAATCATTGTCAGCTGTGTTGTTGATCAGGGAGAGAGAGAGAGAGGGGTCATGTGCATTCAGAATCCCTTATTAATCACAGACAAACAAAGATTAAACTGGCGACGACGACAAGGGGGGGCAAATAACAGACCCACACCTAGCACCCCCTCCCACCCCAAGGACCCTACGGCTAGGCCGAGCTTAACAAACGACAACACAACAAAGATTTTAGAGTATTGATGGCGTCAATCCACCAGGTCCCATTATTTGTTTTAAGCATGCTGTGCGTCTGCAGCCCAGCAAGTTTTCAAAGACGTTGATGCATTTTGACACGTGTGGTGCAGTCACTGTTATTAGGTGATCAGTACTAAAACGTTCAATAATGCGTATCAATTTCAAGAGACGGGTGCGTAGGAGAGGAATAAATCCTTTAGAAATTGCAAGAAAACATCTGGACACTCCCTGTCAAAGTTTTTGTGCAGTTTAGACACCGTGCAGGGTTAGCGGTTTGTCTGCAAGTTCTGACAATTAAAAACAAGTAATTACCCAGTGTTTGCACGTAAGACTTCTTGTTATTGTTGCTGTGGTAACAAACAGGCGTTGATATCACATCTAAGTTTAATTCTCTGGTATCTGGACGGCCCTGCTCCGATCACAGGTGTTGATTCTGCTTCAGAGATCAGAGACGGAGTGGGGGGGTGGGTGAGTGGTTAGAGGCGGTTTGTACTCGGACTGAATGAAGGGTTTGAGTAAAAACAAAGGCAGTGAGTGAAAAATGACAAACCAAACATGTGGGAGGAGTCAGAGGATGTTAGTGTGCTCGCTGTGTGTGCAGGTGTTACGCTTCATTCTTCCAGCACAAACACGACTCTTATGAACGCTCTTTTGTAGTCGTACATTTCAATCAGAGGTTCAGGGTTCAGCAGAACGGTCACCTGACAGACGGTTTAAAGCTGTAGGTTTTTAAACCTGGGGGAGGGGCGTTCAAGAATCATTGTATGTTCTTTTAATGCCCGGAAAAAGGCAGAAACGCTCCTGCACAGTCCGGTGTTTCAATCCTCTCGTGGGAATCTCATTCTGTTTGAAATTAAGAAATCTCACTGTCATGTTTTTTCTTCCTCTAAACTCATCATGTGAAAGTGATTTGTGTAATCTGACACCAGGGATGTCCTCTTTAGGACATGGTGATTGGATATTGACTAACAGGGAGGCGTTTCCTAATCCCAGCGTGACTCACAGGCATTGCCAGAGCCAATTGAGAGAGATATACTTTGCATGGATGTTTGTTCTACCCAAAAACTGCAATTCATTTGTTACAGAGAGTGTGTGTTCATTCAGAATTTGTCTCCTGCAGAAAAAGCGACACATAAAAGAACTACGCTCTTGTAAAAGAAGGTCAAAGGTTAGTTTCCCCGTGCTGGGATCTTGAAAAGCTCTTTTTTTTAGGAGCTCTGTGGACGGCGTCGGCTTGAGACAGTTTCAAAGAGAAAAGGAAAGCGTCACATTTTTCACCGCTCTACTTCTAAACAGACCCATCTGTGTGCTCACTGCAGGGTTTCCCAAGGAGAATAGGTGAGCAGGGGCAGCAAGTTAACAGGATCACGATGCTTCTTGTCTCATGATCAGTTTAGTAGACGAACACTTAAGCGTTTAGCACGGCCAGACAAACGCCACATTTCTGTGTTTGCATTTACCAGCCAAAATGATCGGGACACGCCTGAAAACATGCAACCTTTAACGTACACAAAGCTTTCGGCTTTTGAGTCAATGATGGCGTTTGTTTTCTTCTTTGAAAGTGTCATGTGATAGGGGGCGTGACCAATCGGTGAAGGTCAGGTCGTGCTCTTTCTCAAACAACCCTAGAAAAGTTGTCTGCGCGCAAACTCGGTTAGTGCTTCAGCGTGCATCGAGTAGCAGTAGGTTTTAAAACCCTCCACCAGCTGATCGACTCCACGCCGCGGATGTCATGCAGACGTTAACGGGGATGGTCGCAAATACTAATCAGTTAAGAAATGCCTCCAAGATAGCTACGGTGGACATTTATTTTATTTCTCTTAATGCGGATGCTTCTATAATGAGTCTGACCCGCTGTAATTTATGCAGACTACTAGAAGTTGTGTGACATGTTACCATGGTAACAAAAAGTTTCTGTTTGTCTCTAAACACCTCAATGAAGGAGTTTCATCCAAACTGCGAGTGAGACTTCAAACTGAGATCAGCCCGCTCCCGAGTGTCAGTCCACTTTGAGAAAGACCCCACATCATAGTCTCCAAAAGTCAGCTCCTGCCCCCCCAGAGATTCAGAATCAAACCAAGACCAAGACATACCCGAGTCCAGAGTGCTCCAAGAACAAGACAAGACCAAAACGTTTAGGGATCAAGACCGAGTCAAGACCAAGACCAAGGCAGGGCGGGACCGAGACAAAACCAAGACATTTAGGGATTGATAAGAATCCTCTACGTTTAGCTCTAGTTTGCCATCGAGTCCTATGGAGTGTGTTTTTGTATGAAATATTCCGACTGCAGCTTAAAGGTCTGTTATCTTTATGGGTTTGGTCTTTTCATTGAGGAAATACTTTTCACAGCGAAAGGAATGTGTGTGCCACTACGTGTGTATGTGTGCGCGCGCGCGGTTCACTGTGTGTGTAGTAAAGAGTGGAGGTTGTGGAAAGACGGGGCTCGTGTGTAATTAGTCTGTCCTTTTGTCTTTCTGTGGTTTGTCAGCGTTCAGGTTGTTTATCTCTTGAAACCCGATGATCACATGTGTGAGTACAGGCTGCAGGTACGGTGTGCAGGTGGGGGGCGGAGAGGGGGACGTCGCAGAAAAATTAATTCCTGGCATTTTTGAGATGCTTCTCTGGAGTCAAAGAGGCTTTTCAAAGAGAGCCTGAGAGAGTCACATTCTTTACCTCTGTCATGCTTTAAGTTTGTCTTCTGTTTTAATGACATTTGGGAGAATTAGCTGTAAAGTTTGAGGAATGTGTGTCAGTTGTGGTTAAATTCAGTAAACACGCGGCTAACCACACACACTCCATTGTTACTGAGCCATGCAGCGGGTTGCATCATGCAGCCGCAGGCTCTGGCATGTCTCACCCTGCAGCCCCTCCATGCAGCCTGCAGAGAGGAAAGTCTGACGCTGTTCGTAGTGTTTTTACTCCAGCGAGCGAGCTCCGGCTGTGAGCTCAGGCCGCAGTTATGCCTTTAAAGTCCAGGGTGTGGTCTGCAAGGTCCCCTCCTCCTCCTCCTCTTCTCCCGCTCTCTCCTGCTCATTATGAAACAGTCTCTGGCTCTCCTCCAGACCGAACCCCGCCGAGGGCCCACAGAGAGCCAGACGCAGAGTAACACAAACTGTGTGTGTGTCTCAGTTATTACACGCTGTGAACCGTGGAAGTACTTCACCGCTGAAGTTTTAGCATGTCATCTTTGCATTCCTCCGATTTCTGGTGCAGAAACTCCAAACACAGAGTTTATTCAAAGTATCTTTGAGAACATAGTGTTGTTGATTAAGCTGTTTTTCTTCTGCATTTCTTTAAACTTCCTCCCCCTCTGCTCAGCTGAGTCCTTCAGCCGAGGGTTGCTGCTGGTCTCAAAACAGACAGCTGCCGTATGTAGTGAGGTTTCACCTTTTCTGTTTGCATCGCTGCCTTTCTCTAGTGTTGAGGACTATTTTTGATTTTAGAGGCTACTAGGGTTCTTCTGCAAGAGAAAGAGAGAAAACTTTCTAAATTGCACAAATACATTGGCAACAAATTTGGACAATTGAGACAGTGTGCAGGAGTTTGCTGCAGTTTTTGGGGATCATAAGCAAGAAATGATCCAAAATTGGAATATATAGTGGTATCAAAACAGGGTAATCTAAGCCCTTTTCATAGTGAGATTTCGGTACCACGGCATAATGAAGCTCTGTCAGCATTACGTCTGTGTACATTCATATTTATTTTCTGTAATATTGGTGTCCCAGTCATTGAATTCCCCTTGTGTTGTGGCGTTGAGAAAGCACAACATGTAGAAAAACATGCACACACAGCGCTGTCCTTACCCCGCTGGTTCCTATGATGGTGGTACAGAGCAGGCACCCCATTGTGCCTCAGTGACATTCACATTGGAGGAGAGACGTTACAGGGTGTAAATATCTCACCTTGAAACAGACGTTCTCTTTAGGGTCTATGTGTCTGACCTCATGGACTGTAGAGACCTGACCGTGCACCTCTGCACACATTCACCTGAGCTGACTCGAGATAAAGTCCTGAATCACCTCTGGGTCCAAGCAGTCGTTTGCATCCTCATTTTTTGACGATATGTCTCAGACATAAAACGCAGACAGTCCTTGGAGTGACTGCTTCCATCCTGCAGCACACTGAACGCATGCTCACTTTTGTTTTTGCAAACATTTTCTGCATGCGTACTTTATTTGCTCAGAGACACTGGGATTCATTTCGGCGGCAGCTGGCTCCAAACACGCTGTAATTTCCTGTCGACTGGTGAGCTTCAGCCCTGAACTTTGTTTACTATCACGGAGCGCCTGAAGGCAACATCTGCTCAGAGCGTCCCGCTTTTTTTTCCCTCCCTCATTCCTCTCCCTGGTTTCACTTAGTTGTAGGAAATTGAAGGAAACTGGTCAAGTTAAAGCTTGTTCCCCAAAATCTTTTTTTGTATGAGTGAGTGCACGTTTAGCATGTGTCTCCTCATTCCTGCGCATAGATCATGTGTGAATTGAAGCTCCTGGAATCTACTCGTGAACTTTTCTCACATTTTTCAAACAGGCAGTGAAGTTCATTCAAAGGAAGGAGGTGTAAAGCAGAAACCTGGGGAACAGGTTTCTTTTAAACTGTCTGAAAGCTCAACAAACAGAACATTTTTTTCAGAGAGATTTACGTTAGCATGTTAAAGGTAAAAGTTCAGGTTAAGGTGAGCCTGTGGGCACGGTGGGATTTAACATCTGAACTGAGCAGCTGCTGTGTTGTGACGACGATTCAGACTCTTCTCAGCGATCTGATCATTGTTCTCGGCTCTTTATAAACTCTTTAAGAACCGCTTTGTGTGCACAAGTCAGACTCAGAATCGGGTCAGTGTGTCCTGGTGTTTTGGTGCAAATCAGTTAACACAGAAATGAAATAATTAATGATGGAAGCCAGAAACCAGAAGTCTCCAACTGACAAGACACCTCATTAAGAAAAAAATAAACAATTAGAATATAAAACAATGTTATTCAAATTGTAACAATCCTGTAATGGAAGAGCTGCACAGTTTGAAAAGGGATGAGCAAGGTCGCTTAGTGCAAAAAACAACAACAACAGGTGTAAACAGTCAATTTATTGCACATTAGGAGGAATATGTAACTCTGACACCTTGTTTTTAAAATGGGTACTGCAGTCCTAATTCTAAACATTGTAGAGAGTTGTCTCCCCCCGCCCCCTCCTCTCTACAGTCGATGCTCTCACAGGTTGCCATGTGGTGAACACTGAAGCTTCAGTGTTTATCCAGCTCTGCATCCGTCTGTAAACCTTTCTGTGTTCTAACCTCTCTCCATTTTTCAAAATCATCTCCAATATTGATCCTAGTTTGAGCACGTTTCTGCTCGTGGAGCTTATTAGAAACATGCAGAGGCTTTTTATGTCGGGTACAATCACTTCTATCTGAACCACTTCTCTTGCCCGCTTCCATCACTGCAACACCTGTTGGTTTGACCTGATAACTGCTCTCATATCTGGCAAACCGAGGGGCGTCCAAAACGGCCGTGTGGAGGGTGCCTTAAAACCGCCTACCTTCTCTGGTCCAAACAAATCCAGAGCATTCAGGAGCAGAATCTAAAGTTAGAAGGAGGACATACTGGCTGCTGCATTGTTGTCAGAGAAGCCAGCACTTCAACATAGCATGTTTCCTTAATGTCTGATCATATAGTAAGGTCACTTTATAATTTCACTCACTACACATCTTACTGATTGGACCTTTTAAAAGAGCTGGTTTAATGGACTTTATTTAACTAAATATTATAGGATAACCCTAACCCAGGAAGGAAAGAGTACCAAAAAGATGGCAAGAAATCTTTCATTAGGCTTTTATAGTATGAGAAAAAAAACTACGTCTTGTATTTTGTTAAACCCGACAGGAAATGCAAGAGCAGCTCACTCCTACCAACAAATCTGCTCATCAGCTGACTCTTCAATGTCATTACTGCTGATTACATTTCCTCAGGACTAAAATAAATCCCCCCTGACCCTGACTAGTCAAATTTTTATGTATTGAACAGTTCATCGTTATTAACCGGGTTCTTTCTGTTGTTTTGCAGAAAGCGACGAGGAAGACGGACAAAGTTCGGTCTGAAGATCTGGATGTGACCGAGCTGACTGACGATAGTCTGAAGGACGAGCTGCTGAAGCACGGGGTTGACGCCGGGCCCATCGTCGGTGAGTGTTTTCGTGTTTTCAGCGGGGTCATATGTGAGGTCGCACGCACGCTGAGGGACGTGGTGTGTTGGTGCTACACGCTCCACGCAGGTGCTGGAATTCACACGAGGCTCTGATATGTCGGCGAGCGGTTTGAGCCGCTGTGTGAGAGACTTTCCTGGAATGTGTAGCTCAATTAGGCTTTGTTCGCTCTGCAGACAAATCAGATCAGTTTCTTTAAACCTTTACGACATACTGACGGCTCACTATTCGAACCAGAGCGGATCAGATTAGTGTTTCCAGACGTGACACAGAAGCATTCCCGCCTCCTGATTTCTGCTCTCCTCTTTTCAACTTGAGCGTCAGAAAGTGTTAATCATTGACGTGAGGCGGACGTATATGGCTTCATATCTTTCGCAGCACATTTATGGCTATGGACTTTACTTCAACTAGAGGCGCTCAGAGCTGCAGAACAAAAAAGGTGCAGGGATCAGAAAAAGGATGCAGGGCGCTGCACCTTTTCCTCGGGCGACCGCCTGCTGCTGCAAACGGTCTCTCCTCATTGGGAACACTTGAAAAAAGATGCTGGCATTTAGAAAGGAACACGAGGTGGTCACAGATCGTGTTTTTTTAGAAGGTATTTCTGAATTCAATCAGTCATTAAAATATTAGAACGTCCTGTGCAGACTCAGAATCCGGTTTCTGCAGACATGAATGAAGCCAAAGTCTAAGACACGCGTCAAAGTGACATGATGTTTAAAATGTTTGTCAAATAATATTTAAAATGAGCATAAAGGTCGAGTCGCTGAGAGCTTCCACCTCTCTGTGTTCCTCTCGTACCATCACAGCTGTCAGACGTGTGAAAGCCTGTGTGCACGTTTTCATTCAAGTGTGTACATGAGTGTGCGCTTTGCCTTCTGTACAGCATTGTGTCTGAGCAGCTGCATTGATCACACACACACACACACACACACACACACACACACACAGACCTGCAGCTGTTACTCTTGCTGCGATAGTGACACAGCTGTGGATGCAAAACGTGACTCAAATACAAGAATGACTCCCGATCATCAAGTCTGACTTTTCAAAAACTGCTAAACATGTAGCTGCTAATGCTAACATCAAGAGCGCGGCCTTAAGACAGCACGAAGAAGAGGAGCACGTCAGCTGTTCCCATGAGAGAGTGACCCGTGCTCAGAGCCGGACTGAAAACTGTGTCATCGTCTTAAACTCTGCCTCTCACCTTTTCGCGCTCTAACCTTTGAATCATACACTCGAGATGTCGGCTATCAGACTCTCTAAACCAGAAGACCTCTCCTCTTTGTGCTTGTTGTATTTGACAGCTGACTGAAATGCATTGTGGGATGTAATATCTGATTAACTGATTTTTAGTTTAAATTCAAGTCTTTCTGTTCCAAAAGTCAAAACCCCCAAAGAGTCCTGAATCATTATCGATTATGATGAAGAAAAGCAGCACATCCTCATGTTTGAGGAGCAGTTTCTGGTTTCAAATGCATCAAATAAGTTTCCCAAAACAGCAACCAATCCTCTTTCAATCAACTTTGTTTATTCAGGGGCTTATCGTTGCAGCTTTCCTTAATGTTTGGGATATTTATTGTTTTTTAAAAACCTCCAAGACGATACAGAAGTGAGGTGTTTGAAGCAAAGAAAAAGCAGAGAAATCAGACAGCTGTGATCGCTGACCGGTCTGTCCTCTCTGATGTCCAACTCTCTGCACATAAAATGAATCTAATAAAACATTAACCTGATTTACAGTCAGGGGTTTATTACGAACATAAATTATGATGTTTGTTTGCTTTAAAGAATCGGGCGAGACAGCTCTCTCCAATGTTTAGAATTTGGACTGCAGTACTCATCATAAACACTAGGTGTCAGAGTTACATGTTACTCCTTTAAATATTGCTAATATGAAACTTAAACCTTTAAAACTCTACAGGAGAGTCTGTGTTTAACATTCCTCATCACTCACGCAGAGAAACGCAGGACTGCTCTGTGTCATTTTTTTTGCATTCTTTAATCGACCATTTCTCCTCCGCTCGTCTTCTCAGCGTCCACCCGCAAACTGTACGAGAAGAAGCTGCAGAAACTTCTGGACGGCGGCCCTGCTCAGCTGACTCAGCTGGTCGTCACAGAGATCCAAGTCAACCACAACGGCAACTCTGAGTCTGACATGTACAGCGACAAGGAGGACGGTAAGAAGAACTTGTCTATGCCTTTCATACAGAGGATATATGTGTGTGTGTTAATATGTGTAGATGAAACAGTCGATCTTCAACACATCGGGTTGGAGAGTTCTTCTCTGCACCGGGAAGGACGGAAGCTGAGAGCTACTCGCAGGGTTAGAAACCGAAGTAATCTTAGATTTTATTTTGATCTTTCAGAAGTGATACCTGAGCCTGAACCTGAACCTGAACCAGAACCTGAACCTGAACCTGAACCAGTTCCAGTGGTGGAGCGACCGCTGAGGAGCCGAGGGAAGACGCCCATCACAACCCGCACCTCCAGCAGCAAACGCCACGTGGTGAGAAACACGTTCCACCTTTTTATTACGAGTCTTCCTGCGCTTTCTGTGGACCGTTTTATTTGAATGGAAACTAATTAATTGAAATGTTCTCTGTTACACTGTGGGTGTAGGCGATGTAGAAGAGGTGACTTTTTAGGGATTTCTTAAAGGGGGGGGGGGTCTCTGATGGTTTTGGGAGTGAGTTGTCCAGTCTGGATGATGTGATGAATGCGTGGGTGAGGGTCTCATCTGAGAAGACGAGGAATGGAGGGAGACGGACGATGTTTCCAAGGAGAGTGGTTGATGGAAGATGGCATCAAGGTTACGGATACTGGAAGGGGGGTTTGGATGTTTCCAGTGTCTGATTTCAGAGCTTTGCTGGCTATAAACCTGAATGAGAGGGGAGCTTTATTTTCCTGGTGAAATTACAGATTTGAAAGCAGCTTGAAGTGTTTCCCTCCTGAGCTTCTTGCAGCCTTTAGTGAATCACTGTGAATTACATAGCAGAAACACTTTCTTACCATTCCCTTCCCCGTGTTTAGTTTATACTTTTCTTTAAGTGCAGCTTCATACCAAAGCTAAATACTCTCATACTCTCACCCAGAAGCTCTTTGGATGCATGTTGTTGCTTTAAATGTGAACATCTGCAGAGGTATACATGTAAGCACGAGGTGGAGGTTTGCTCTGGTCCTTGACCTGGCTGTGTGAAAGGCTGCAGCAGATATGTAGAGCAGGTGGAGTCCACTGTCTGAAACCCTCAGAGAGCAGCAGTGTTAATTTCTGCTGCGTTGTTTGTGTTGTTCATCAGCACTGGTGCAGCTCAGACGAGGTGGTTAAGGCTTTTGATACTTTGCAGAGTGGGATCGTTTGCATGTAAATGTGACCTGAGGAGAACTTTTGTAGCCTAAAACAACACATGCACACAGAACGCAGCAGGATATAATCAGGAGAATTCACCTGGAGTGAGTGGGAGGGGGTGGTGACGTTTATTCCCTGTGATTGCTGCACAACCATAGACTGTCTGCACGCCACCTCTACCATCTCCTAATGAACCTGCTGCATTATGTTTCCTGTTCTCCAGTATGTTCTTCTCCACTCTTTAGTTCACATTGAGATTCTGTTCAACTACACGTAGCATTGATAGAAGATGAAATATTCTCATTATAGCGTCGTGTAGCGGACTCTGCTGCTTAGTTTTTACACCCCGTCTTCCCTCAGGAGACCCCCCCCCCCCCCCCGTCCTGTCTGATAGGGGTAGTCTCCCGCTGTGAGGTGTATGTGTGAACAACCAGGTCAGGAGAATATCCTCCTGAGATTATCTCGATATTTTCAGGAGTGCAGACGTGAAATCGGCTAAAATGAAAAGGAGGAAATGTAATGATGATTTAACGGGTCAGCTGAAGGTGATCAGGAGCAGCAGACAAACAACGCCGCACATTTCCACTTCCTCTGCAGACAGGAAGGTCGATAAGTCGACGTAAACATGAACATCAGTAGCATCAAAAGGCAGCAGTGTTTGATTTCTTTCCTTTCAGACTGAATGAAACTGCAGCTGTGGAGCTTCTCAGTAAGCGAGGACCATCGCCCTGATTTCTCTAAACTCGCCTATTTTCCATCGTACACAATGTCCTGATGTTTCCCTTATTTTAAATACTATAGAAACGCTCTTAAACCGACCTCCTCCAGCCCAGATGAATCTAAACTGCACTAAGTTTAGTTTACTGTTGACATGCAAAGAGGGTTTCTCATGCCTTGTTGCTCTCCGTGAAAAACAGAGGAGGAAGAGTAGGAAGTACCCGAGCTGGGCATTTTAAAGGAAACATTTCCCCTTTGCTCATGCAGGATGGGTGTATTTCTTTATTCTTTCCTGAAAATTAACTAGACGATTACACGTTTCACATAAAAAAGCTGCACTGAAGAATCCAGGACTAACTCAAGGTGGACGTATAAAGCTTTTTTCTATGCTCAATTTCTAAAAGAGAAACATCAGCCGTCCTGATCGGGAAGTGTTTAAAGCAGCAGCAGCACACATCTGGTCCCTCTCTCCTTAATTTACTCTTCATTCACACATTCCAGTAAAGTTTTTGTCGCCTTTCTAGCCGCAGACGCTTTAGATTAACGTCGAGAGAAAGCCAAGTCCCTCCTCTGTGTGTATTCGCAGCAGTTCTTCCTGCAGTCTGTCTGCAGTGTGTCCTGCAGCACCAGGTAGGATGGGACTCCCCAGCAGCTGTTCTTGATTACTGAGTTTCCCCCGACGCTGGCACAGGAAGCAGTTTTTCATTTTCCTGGATTTCAGTCCCACCCAGCTCAGCTCAGAGTGAGCGTGCGGGCTTCAGAGGATCCGAGCTGATCGCTGCACGTCAGACTCGAAGCACATGATGTGGATTAGCTGCTTCACACACTTCTCGTCCTCTCTGCCTCGGCCCTCATGTCTGTTTGCCAATCAGTCGTTCTTCTTCTTCTTCACATGTTTCCAAACGTTTGTGTCTGTGATCATAAAAACCTCCACACTCCCTCTGTGATATTCTGTTAAATATTCTGAGGCTTTAAATTCCTCTGTTTGCTCTTTTGGGAGAATCCGCATGAAGTCATCCCCCACATGTGATAATGTGCTGCTCCTCTCTGCATGTGATAGTGAACGACTCCCCCTGCTGGTCACACTCAACACTCACCTGTGGAGCCTTTGGGAATAACTTGGGAAAAACTGGTGTGTTGCCAGCTATGATGTGATGTGTAGGAGGGGCTTGAGGTGTGTGTGTGTGTGTGTGTTTATGTATGTGTGTTTAAGGTGGATGAGGTGACTTAGAAGACGTTTTCCATGATGTCATCATATAAAGTGAAGGTTAAAACTTATGATGTCATGTGAGCTTTGCTGTGGATATTTGTGCAGCTTTGACTGTTCCAGCAAGAGTTGGATCACCTTCTTAGGGCGCACCCACGCCAGGCAATCCGTACCTTAGAGTCTCCTCCAGTTCTGACGCTCTGCAGCGTGTCAGGCTGAAGGTAAATCAGACACAAATGTAGATAAATCTATCCCACACTTTGTCTGCTGCTGTGTGCACCGTGTGTGCAGAGAGACCAGGTGGTGCTGATGGATGAGGAGGAGGAGGAGGAAGAAGAATCTGTCCTGCAGGTGAAGCGCAGATCCAGGAGGTTTTCTCAGAGAACGGTACCTCTCAGCCTCATGTTGTCTTCACACCAACTCAGCGGTGGCTCCACTCTCTGTACCTGTTCACCTGCTGCACACCTGGCTTCAAGTGCTCAGACTTGGCACATTCTGTTCTACACCTTCACCAGACATGGGGTCTAAAGGAGTAATATGTTCTGCAGGGTTTAGACATCACTCCAAACCGATAGAAACCGTGATTTCACCCCACAGCTCAGAGGAGTTTCTGCTCTACTGCTCCCTTGTTTCTTTGTGTAACTTTTTTGTTTTCAAACTTCTCACCAAACACAATATTTATAACACACAATTACACAAACAAACCCGATCAGAAACTTCCAAAGCAAAAACTGTCAAGCCTGACTCAGACTGCAGGAGTTTTAAAATCCACACATGAGGAGAATCTTCTCTATAATCTCAGCGTGCTCACATTATGAGATGACGATCACGGCACATCACAGACTGCAGGATTTTACAAAGATCATCGTGCCCGGCTGAGGAATTCACCACCTCACCTCACGTAAACAACAACGGAAGGGGAGGTTGAACTTGCGATTATGCTTATTTGTGCAGAGAGGAAAATAAAGGGTTTTGAGTGAAGAAATGTCTGGAGAGACGAGGACAGCTTGGGTTGTCTGTTCTTCAGTGAGAGCTGCAGTTTAACTGTCAGATGTTTTACAGGTGTCTAGCGCACAGGTTGCATCTTGCCTCAGGTCGCCACTACTGACCCCTTATTACTGCCGTCTCTCGCAGTAATAGTAGTCACACACGACGACTTCTTCCAGACCCTCTCATGGCGTAATCAGCAAGATTTTAAATCACAATTATCAGATATGTTCTCCAAGCAGATCGGGGGTGTTAAGATTGGATCTTTATACGACTCGCACTACAGAATAATCGGTTCAGAGTAGACTTGAGTCGGGAACGACCCCGCGAAAGTGAATCGGCCCGATCATCCTGCAGTCTTTAAACCCTCAGATGTCAGAGAGCAGAAATCCTCCAGCCTCCTCTTTTCTGTCATCCTCTTTGCACACTTCCTTTTCCTCGCTCTTCCTCTCGTGTATCACTTGCCCTCCTCCCTCCTCTCTGAAAGGTCTCCTCAAGGCCTGCTGTGTTTGTTTTGTCCCAGCAGATAGTGCCTGAGGATCTCAGGCCGGCTCTGACAGATCAGGTCCAGCTGCAGGCTAAAAGGAGGGTTTCTCAAAGACTGGACAGTCCAGCTCGAGCTGAACCTCCCTCCGCCTCGCACAGGCCTGAGAAGGTGGCTCCGCCCACTAAGGTTGTCAAAACGCTGGATACTGTAACACCACATGTTTCAAACGATACGACCTGTTATTTAAAAGATCACAAGTTATGAAAAGAACCAAAGCTTAAAATGAAAGTCATATTTTTAACGAAAAAGCTGCTGAGAGAGAAAGAAACGGAAAACAAAAATGTTGCAGCTTTGTGATTTAGATGGTGTGCGGTGTTGCCTTCTGTCTTTGTTGGTTAAAACAATTACAAACTTTAGACTTGAGCAATAAATAATCTCCACTGCAACAAATTAGCACTCCTAGACACTCTTTATTTATTTTGGGAATCTATTAAAATGTGCAGGAGTTTCTGCTCGCTCACCTTCTGTTTGAAACTCCAGGAGGAAGAACGTCCGTCCAAACCGAGTAAGGATTCTGCTCGCAAACCGGTCGCTCTGCTCAACACGGCGCTGCTGGAGGTTGGCTTTTTGACTGTTTAACACAAAAGTCACATTTATGATGTGCACAGTGGTGACATCAGGGTGAAAATGTGCAGCCAGAGTCACCATAACTGTGTGTTTGAGAAACGCCTCTCTCAGTCTGCACAGTGGGGATGAAGGTGTGTGGATGTCCGGTCGTTATTTCTTTATTTTACGTTTTTGTTTCTGATTCTGCAGCGAGCTTGTTTCAGTCTTCCGTTGATGTCGCTCATGATGTGTTCAGGGTCACTTTCACAGATTCTGATCCTTAGTCTGAAAAACTAAAACTTGAACCCTCAAACTGCAGGGTCATCAAATCGGTCGGATCGTTTTCTAGCGCCCACACACAGACCTGATTAAGAGGATTACCGGGTTGAATGCAGCTCTCTCTCTTTTTATGTTCTGTGGGGTTTAGTGTAATAACTTTGGAAGGAGGCCAGCTACAGAAACAGAAATAGAAAGTCTTCATTGTCAGAACTGTACAACGAAATTAGAAATGCTTCGTCTTCAAGTGCACAAACCTTCAGGTATCCATCAGCTACGAAACCTGTAGAGATTAGAGATGATATACTTTTAAAAAGCAGATAAAGTATAGTGCACGGTAAGAGGTCACTTGCCTTTATTGAGAATCCCTTTTAAGGAGCAATAAGTAACTCTGACACCTAGTGTTTAAAATGGGTACTGCAGTCCAAATTCTAAACATTATAGAGATCTGTCTCCCCCCGCCCCCTCCTCTCTAGAGTCGATGCTCACTCAGGTCACCATGTGGTGGACACTGAAGCTTCAGTGTTTATCCAGCTCTGCATCGGTCTGTAAACCTTTCTGTGTTCTAACCTCTCTCCATTTTTCAAAAGCATCTCCAATATTGATCCTAGTTTGAGCACGTTTCTGCTCGTGGAGCTTATTAGAAACATGCAGAGGCTTTTTAGGTCGGGTACAGTGGCAGAAGAGAGCTGCATTGATTTAAAGCTGAATCACTCTGTGAGCATCAGTTGAACACATGATGGGCGACTGAAAAAGCAGCTGAAGTGGGTTTGGAGTAGATGGGGGGGGGGGGTGTCCGTCTGAAATCTGGATTCTTTCTCTTTGATTTTGTGTTTATGTCTCAGGAGCCTGAACCAAGTACTGAACCTCTGAGACCAGCAGTGAGGGTGTGTGCCATTAATGTTTTTACTTCAAGTATTCTCAGCAGTTTTCTTCTTCTTTAACTTTACATAATCATCCAGTCTGTGTTTTGTAAAAGTCGAGGAGCGTGCATGGAGAGCAGAATCCACTAGCGGCTGCTAAACCATCCAGACCGTCCTCTCCCGCTCCTCTGGTTCACATCCCCAGAATGGACCTGCTCACCTTCAGCCCCATGTGTAACATCTCCCCAATTAAGAAACGGGAGTCCTACTGGTCCCAGTCAGACCAGTTTGGATCTAGACCCAGCAGAGGGGTACTTCTTAACTCAAACATCCTTCAGATCTTTCTTTTTCTGTCCTCACCGGTGCTTCTCCCTGATGTACGATGTCTGTGGTGAAACATGAGAGGTTAACCTCACACTCTACATAGTGTGTGTGTGTGTGTGTGTGTGTGTGTGTGTAGGCTCTGTACACATTTGTGTAACAGCTGACAGGTTAAATATTTGCTCACACAAGTTGTCTGTGATCAGGAGGAGCGAGCCCCCCCTGCAGACGTCCTCCTGCACAAACAGAAGCAGCAGAAAATCTCCAGCTTCCTGTCGTCCTGCGGCGACGTGCGGACGCTCGGCTCAGTGTCCGCTCCGTCCCGGGACGTGTCAGTGAAACAGGTAGACAGCTGAAGGTCACATTCACCTGGTGGTTCAGCAGTGGTCAGCCTTTTGTTTGAAGTGATCACGTGGTGAGAGGTGTCAGATTTCAGGCAGGGGGCCCTCTGGTGGTCCAAACACACATCTGCAGGTGGTTGTAGTGAAGCACTGGGGGGGAATCATTATAAAAAGTTGTGTGCTAAAGCTGGCCAACAAAATGCATTTATAATATTGCACTTTAATTCACGCTCTGTGGTTTGTTTTTTTTAGGTGGAGAAGATTGCAGCCAGCGAGCAGCCGCCTCCGAATGTGGAGGAGGACGAGGTCCTGAAGGAGCTGTTCCCCAACGACTTCAACAGTCCAACAGGAATCTCGTAAGTTTCCAAAGTTTATTCCTGGTTTCACTTCAACTTTACCTGCAGGTGTGAAAGTAACCTAAAGGATTGCCTCAGAAACCAATAAGTGCTTTTTGATTTGCAGCGCCACCTGCAGACGACCAATCAGAGGAGCAGCCGGTCGCCCGGTGAAGTCCAGTGACCTGTGGAACAATGAAAACAGCATCTTCTCTCCAAAAACCACCAAAACCAGCAGCTCCTCCTCCTTCTACACAGAGAGCAACATCGTCCACAGGGTCTCCAGCCTGCCCCTCTCCAACTCCTCCTCCGCCATCCCGTCTTACTCCTCCTCTGCCATCCCTTCTTACTCCTCCTCCGCCATCCCTTCTTACTCCTCCTCCTCCTCCTCCTCCTGGCCTCTGTCTGCAGCGCCCCCTGCAGGTCAGAGCAAAGCCGCTCCTAGCAGGATGTCCCTGTGGAAGAAGGTGCTCCTGCTGGCTGTTGTGGCCACGTTCCTGTTCCTGGTTTATCAGGCCATGGAGACCAACAGCATCCCGCCGATTAAAGCCCCCCCTGCAGATGTGGCGAGCGACAGCGCGGCGTAGAGAGAACAGGAGGGGAGCTTCCTTTCTTTATTTTTCTTTAAGCGTGAATCTTCATGTAGCCGTTTTGTTCCCGGGCGCTGTGAAATTACCTCCGATATCTTTGCCCTCCATGTTTTTTTATTTTTTATTTTCCCTCATTTCCAAAATCAGTGAATCAGTGTTCAAAGAGTCGCAGCAGAACTGTTGGAGTGACACTCGGATCTTTATGGTGAACGGACAGAAACCTCAGACACAAAAGGTAGCATTCACAGAAACACGAGGACTCACTTTTTTTTAGCAGGTTATTTTTTTATGCCATACATGCATGCATGGTTGTGTGTGTGTGTGTTTCTATCGAATGTGTGTGTGCCTTACTGTCCGTCCCTGTCAGTCATTAACAGCTGCAGACGGAGTTTGAACCTCTCGTTTCCTTTTGTACTTTACTTTGACCGTCTCTGTTAAAGGGACAGACACTCGATGATGTTAAGAATCAAACACTCATAAATCTTCTTAAAGTGCTACACCGATATTTTCTTAATGTTCTCTTCTAATAAAAGTGAAAGTCTCTGTGTATTCTACTTAATTATGTATTCACTGTCACAAATATTGAATATCCAGTTAATAAACTATAACGTTGTTACTGTGGCTGCAGGAGTGTTTGATTTACAAGGACATTCAATCAGTCATTATCTGTGTAGCGCCAATACATAAGTGCTCTCAAAAGACGCTTTACAAAAGAGCGGGTAGAGACTTTGGATGCAGGAAGGATTTCTCCTTTGTATTCCTCGCGTTCCTGTTGTCCACACGTCCTTGCCGCTGGGTTGGAGGTCGGAGCAGGCCGCGCATGAATGTGGACAGCGGTGGTTGCGGGGACGACACAGTCCGATGGTGGTGGCCGGGCGTCAGGGACGTCGGTTGGTAGTAGTGCGCGATCACCTGGCTGATGTATGGGGGAGCTCGGTCTACTCTAGAGCCTGGTCTCTGCTGCGAGGACGAGGCCTCCTGGGCTCCTAACACACTGACACAACAAATGTGCGATGTGAAACTAGCAGGCTGAAAACAGATCTTAAGATGACATAAGTGAAGTCACTTCTTAAACTTTAAGTTACTTCTGTCGTTCCAGGTTGTTGGAGCTCGAGATCTGTGACGTCTTCATTGATTCATCCTTCACTCTGCACGAGCAAAACGAGCAGTTTCAAAACTAAAAACAATCGTGCATGAACTACAAGTAGAACACATAAGAAGCTTTTATACATACAGATCATACCTGTGATGACACATTCCTCCTCCGGTCAAGAATGATGTAAAGCAGTGACGTGACCTGCAGGCCTCTTTTGAAGGTATTCATAGAAAGGTGAAGGACATTCCTCTATTTTTTTTTTGCACACCAGGGCTGCTCAAATAGGAGAGAGCATTTAAATTGGATGGTAAATTGTAGTGATTCAGTTGCTGGTGGGAAGTATACCGAGCCATGTCTCTGCAAAACAATGAAGCGAAGTTTCTACAAACTAGAGACTAAAAATAACAGGAGGAGTGTGGAGTTTGAATGTTTCCCCGTGCATGGGTCACCTCTAGCTACTTCTGCTTCCTCCCACAGTCCAAAGACATGCTCGCTAGGTTGGCGCACAGTCCAGGGTGTAACCTCCCCTCTCGCCCAATGACAGTTGGGGTCAGCTCCAGCCCCCCCTGTGACCTTGAACGGGACAGGAGCCACAGGTCGGATTCTAACCCAAGCCACAGACTGGAGGACGTATGAACTAACCACTAGGCTTACGGCGCCCCATTGTCATTTTTACTGACTAACTATGGAATCCATTAGAATGCATCTAGTCCTCAGGTGTGACCAGGTGTGCAGTGACATCACTGTGATCTTGCCTGGAGGGGGGGCTTCACTCTCAACTGGCATTACTGAGGACAGGAATAGAAGAAGCTACTATTAGGTAATCCACTTAGTGTTTCTAACAAAGGTTTATCATCAGAGGTCAATCTCTGTCACACACGCACGCACTCACGCAAATACACACAGACACACACACGCACGAACTCACACAAATACACACACACACACAGGTGAACAAGGGTAAACATAAAAATACCTGCGAAGTGAAACTGACGCTATATCTGCAGAATTCACAAAGTAACCACCACAAGCACCGCCTTCAAACTTCAGCCCATTCTATGATTGGACAGAAAGTCTTTATTGACGCGTCTGTGTTTCTGTTTTCATTGGTCAGATATTGTAAAGACACGCCCAGGCCGCGATGACGTCACGAAAGGACAAGTCGATTTACCGCGAGGTCATTCGGCCTCTCTGAGCAGCCGGTCGCAGCGAAACGGAGGCGCCATCTTACGACACTGACAGAGTGAGTGAAGTTTTTACATTAAAAATAGAGAATATGAATTATTCCATTGACTCGTGTGTGGAAGATGCGTTTTTTGAGTGTTCAGCGGTGACGTCGCAGAGCCGCTTAGGTGTGTGAGCTCGTTTATTCTGCACACCGGAGACCTTCCACCTTGGAGCGGTCAAGTTAGCTTAGCATTTTAGCATCATAGCATGTTAGCATCAGCTAGAAGGGGAGAAAGGTAAATGCTAGTTACATGTATATGTAGCTGACAGCTCATTACTTATAATATATTCGCGGTTGTACTGTTTATTTGTGTTAACATTAAGTTAGATCCATAAAACGTGGGTAGCTACGTAACTCCAGTGAGCTAACATGAACCATTTCCTGTTAAACGTCACACAAATGTTACATTTAAGTGCTCCCTGGATGCTCGGAATTTCAAATTTGGTGAGTCTTTTTCCACCAACCCCGGTGCAATAGCGATCTTTAACTCGCAATTTTAAAGCAACAAGGACGTAACTAAACATGTATTGTACTTATAATTCGAGCTTTAATGTTTAATTAACATTAACAACAAGTTAAGAGTAAAACTGTTTACCTAAGTGACAAAGATTAGAGAGCCTTGAAACACTTAAATAAATATAAATATAGTATTGCAAGTCGTTAAGCCAACGTTTACTAATCATTACGTTTTTATGACGTTAGTACTTTAAACTATGAGATGGGATTTAACGATGTGAACTTTATTTATATTTTTTTCCCGGATTATTCCGACAGAATATGACTAAAACTGCGCTAGCCTGCACGTGATGTGTCACCCGTGTGTGCGCATGCGTGAGCCGGCGGGGGCGGGGTTACGTTCGCTGTTAGCGACAAGCTAACCTGTTGCTCATTACAGCTCGGCCAGCAGACAGGACACCATCATGTACCCGACCGCTCTGACGCAGCTGGCTCGGGGCAACCCGTTCAGCGCTCCCCTGTTCAGCTACCAGCAAGTGGAAGAACCCGCACAGAACCTCAACGGACAGCGGACCCGCAGCCTGGCCGCGGCCGCCGTCTCTGAAGGTAACCGAGTCCGCTGGCTAACAGAGCTAGCTGCGTTAGCTCAGCCGAGCAGATTAGCACATTTGAGTCTTTAATTATTGCGCAAGTCATCTGATACTTTGACTTATAGGGACAACTACCCCTCTGCGAGTTTTGTTTTATTCGATCGCTTGTATTTACATCAAAGGTCACATTACACGGTTGTTGGAGGAGTTAGCTTACAGGCCTCACAAGGTGCCTGTGGAGGACAAGGAAGGACAAAGTGGATTCTCTCTGTCGCGGTGCTGCACACAGTATTCTGCTTCAGTCCGGATCTTTAAGATAAATTAAAGGCTGCTACAGGAGGATCCGTGATTAAGTAAAATAACCATAAAGGAGTCATTAAAAGACACGTGATCCCCAGCTCGAGGGGAACACTTTGTCCCAGATTGAATGAAATATGATGAGCAGTAAAGACTGAACCCCAAATCACTTTTAATGTCGCCTACTTATTTTGCACGGTGTCAAGTGTTTTAAAAATGTCAAACTCGGACCCTGAGGTCCAACACTTCTTGTGCTGGCCTCCTATTTAATTATTGAATTACTTTTCAATACAACTGTTTTAAAATGATGCCAAAACTTCAGATTAAGGCTGCATGATCACTGCATCATTAATGCATAATGAGAATTTGCAAAAAAAACATAGGGCACAAGTCTAAATATACTGCAATAAAAAAATGTATATGTAAAGAAACGCCTAATTTCTCACTCAGTGCATATTTGACCTTTTTAATGGAGGCCAAGGTGTAAATGCCATCCTTTAACATGTAAACACAAGTATTGTGTAAACATGAAGATCAGCTGATAGACGAAAAACTGTGTTTTATCTAACATGCACCTCTTATTTTTCCAGTTAAGGAGCTTAATTTTGTCAATAAAATGAACAAAGTAATCGCACATTGTTCTAATATCATGCAGGGCTAAAATGTTCATAAAAACAGACCGCTTTTACCTGTTTGATTTTCTGTATTTCTCATATTGCATTAGACAGAGAAGAGGCCCAAATGTTATGAATGCTTTTCCCCGTACTGTGCAGCCCTACTTCAGATGTTCAGTCCTATTTTAAACCAAAAGATGGCGCGCAGTCTGAAGTGCTTGAAATGCAAAACGTTACAGATGTTTGAGCAATTCAGACGGCATGCAGGTGTTGGTGCTTACGTTTTAGTTAATTAAAAACAACTTTAAAGCCCAACTTTCTTGTAAAAGCTGAGATGCATTTACCTTTTGACAAACTGGGAAGTAATGATGCCACAATTGTAAATGTGAAAAAAATCTATCAATACCTGTTTCATTGCCTCGGCAACAAATAGCCAGTTTTATCAGCCAAATGTGGCAGGCATACTCCTGCACGAATACGTCAAACATTTCATCACCAACAGATGTTTACAATTTAGACGCTGTGAGTTCCTCTGCACTCTCGTCCGTTTGTTGAATGAATGAAGATCTTTTAGATAGGTCGGATCACAAATAAAACGCAGATTGTCGCTTTAAATCAGGACGTATTGAGAAGTGTTTAGGATTCAACAACCTTACTCGGGAATGGATCAATTATGTAAGAGAACAGTTGCAGGGCGGGATGGCGTTTGAGAGCTTTTGGTTTGTCTGGTTTGAAGGTAACATGTTTAACCAGTCAGGCTCCTCACATGTCAGGGTTCAGATAGGCAGGACGTCCTAACACTGATGCCCTCCTCCCTGAGCTCCGAGATGTTCTGACCGTGTCACTGTGTTTCCTCAGAGGGAGACAGTTGTGAGTTCGGCTCTCAGAAGTATTTGGTCCTGTGTGGATTTGGTGGGATTCTGAGCTGTGGCACCACACACACAGCCGTCGTTCCTCTCGATCTGGTCAAATGCAGAATGCAGGTCTGTCCCCTCGGCTCGGTGTCTTTTATTTTTTTTACCGTCACGTCTCATCCACCCATAACCCCCCTCGTGTTTTTTCTTTTGTGAAGAATTTGCATGGAAGAAATAAATCGCATCCGCCCAGTTGTGGTGAAGTCATTGATTCCCATGATTCTAATGTGTTGGAGTGATCATAACATGGCTGCATGATTCTGCAACGGTGTTTCTGTGTGTTCAATTGTTTCTACCCCACGTCGCCGCCCCACAGCCCCCCTCAGGCCACACAGTAGAGGACTCAAGTCTGAAGGTCAGGAGAGTCAGACCTGAAGGAGAAAATGTCCTGAATGTTTCCTACGTTATGTCAGACACCGGCAGGTGTTTCAGTCTCGTGACTGACGGTGAAAACACAAGAGTACACATTAATGCAGACTTTGCGAACTGTTGTTACTGCTCCTTAATGATCTGACTGCCAGGTAAGTCTCTAGTGATTCATGCATTTAAGACACAGACATTGGGTTAGAAATAAATGTGAGAAAGTTAAAATTTGCATAAATGATTTTATTGTTGTCATAGATTGATTCTAATCACCAACTTCTGGGCCACAGTGATGGTTTGCATTGATCACGTAAACGCGGGCCGGGCACACGGCAAATACCTAAATCATGCTGGATCAATGTCGTTATAAGGTGACAACGCTCTGAGCTGGAAGAGCATCCTGATAATGACGGACTCATTCAAGTAATAGGCTATTCTCTATTAAACGTTAATTGTTTTCGATACTGCTCAAATTTTCCTCTGCACGTTTAAGATGTCTGTACTTCTAAGTACAGATTATTTTTGAAAAATGAAGAGAATATTAGGCAAGCGGTAACTTCCGGTGTAGAAAAATGAATCTGAAGTGTGAAATCCTGCAGTTCCTCGAGTGTCCGCTAGAGGCTGCCTCCAGAAGCACATGAAGTCACATACACACCCATTCTAAAAAGCCTGTTTTTACAGCAGAGATTAACATGTTTACAGCCTGGTTCAAAAAACCAAAAAGGTGTAAGGGAGAGACAGCATTTCCAGCATGGAGACCGCCATCGATTGGACTCCAGCGCCCCCTGCAGGAACAGATTGGTGTCGCACTCAGGCTTCAAACATCAACATTTACGGTTTGCATTATAGCAAACTCAGGTCAATCATGAAGCTACGAGTCGGCTGCTGCTAACTACGTTAGCTCATCTGGATTCCTTTTATTTTAATCACTTGCATGTTTTCCAGCAGTAGCTGAATCATATAAAGAGGCCTTTCCCTTCAGAACAAATCAAACCAGTTTATTAAAAAGGTTAGCGATGCAGAATAAATCTGTTTCCCGTTGAGGAAAAACATTTTATTTGAAGCGCTAACAATGTTCTTCAACCTGAACTCGGCGCTTTATACCAAACTAAGTCTGGAGAAAACTTGCGGTATGTCCTTTTTATTTGCATTCATCACTGTGGTCCGTGAACGATTCATTTTTAAATCATGTATGAACAATGATCTGATCGCCCTCTGGGGTTTTATCCTGATGATGGTGGCATGTTAGTTGCAGGGCGTCTTTAATGGACGAGTCCTCAAACTATTTAAATCGCTCTAATTTTTAAAAAAAAGAGGAAACTGGAGCTTTTGTTCCTGCCATGATGAGGACTCGTCCATTAAGTGTCTCTGATGTGGTGTTGATTTTTTTGTCCTGTGCTGCACGTCACCCTGCATGTTGCATGTATACTGTGTGTCCCCACCTTCTAGCAGGTGACAGCTGTGAGTTTGGCTCCAATAAGTACTATGCCCTGTGTGGCTTTGGGGGTATCCTGAGCTGCGGTCTCACGCACACAGCAGTGGTGCCCCTCGACCTTGTCAAGTGCCGCCTGCAGGTTTGTACTGAAGCTGAACCCCCATATCCCCACCCCACAGTAGTGACGAGTAGAAAGCCGCTCCTGCAGCCTCATGGAAGGTCAGGACTTCATGGCGGCCATTTTGAAACATCAGTGACTTGTCCACATGCATACAGATATCTTCTGTGACGCCCAAACATTAAAGGACTTTCAGAGAATAATAAAAGGGTGGAGACTCTTTGAATTCTTCAGTTTATCTGTGTGGACGTGCAAAACTAGTGTTGGCAAACTATGAGGTCATCAGACTAGTCTGCACATGCTCGTTGTTGCTTCCTCTCGTGCCTGAAACGATTGGAGAGTAGTTCAAATGGTATATCCACTTCTAAGTCCCCTTCTAAGTCACACCATTTATTAATAGACAATATTCAGTAGCCTGCTGCACGATGGTGAAGGGATGACCCGCCCTACTCCGTCTCTAATTGGCTAATACCCACCAACTATGAAAGAGTAGTCTTAAATGTCACTGTTAATAACTGAGGACAATTGGCCTCTGCTGAACGGGCCACTTAAAAAACATTTTGGGGGAAAATTCTGAGAAGTATACCCACTTCCTTAGGCACCACTGCCTGATGCCATTGAAAAATGGCTTCCAATATACATACAAGCAGCTACTTCTGTGTGCAAAGCATGCTGGGATAGATGGTGACACAGACCAGGCTTGTGGCATACATATAGCCACCTGCCTGTTGTCACTTTTTTACCATCTTTTCTCCCTTATGAAGTCGTAATGATGCATTTAAAGGAAACGTATGTACATGAGAAATACAAGTGTAAAAGTCAGTAAGCTAAAATATTTAACTTTGGGTTCAAACCTCAACCAGAACAAGTTGTCGGGGGATATATCCATCCTGAAGATATCTGTATGCACGTGGTCAAGGTCTGAGTTGTGCTGTTTAATAAAAGTCTGGACAACATAAAAAGTTTAAGCCCCACTCTGACTACACTCTGTAGTCTCATTAAGTTACAAACATCTTAACTGTAGTCCAGAAAGCGTTAATGTAGCTACCCCCCTTTGGTACTAAGATCTCCTGTATTGGCCCCTCCTGATGAGTAATCTGCTCAGAACAGCAGATCTCAGAGCTCCACGTCATTGGCTGTCCTGTCTAACTCTCTTGTCTCCACCTGTTCAGGTCGACCCAGATAAATACAAGAGCATCGGAAACGGCTTCTCAGTGACGGTGAGGGAAGATGGCGTCAGAGGTCTGGCGAAGGGCTGGGCCCCCACCTTCATCGGATACTCCATGCAGGGACTCTGCAAGTTCGGCTTCTATGAGGTGTTCAAGATCTTCTACAGCGACCTGCTGGGAGAGGTGAGCTGCAACACGAGAGGAGGAGGAGGAGGAGGAGGCGTGTTGGTTCTTGTCTGTGTTCTCGAGTTACGAGATTTTGTTCTGTATGTTTTCAGAAGTAGATAAATGTTCATGTTGTCATTGTTAATGTCTGGGCACGTTAGAGCTCTGAGTCTGAACCAAACGTCCGTCTGAGGTTCAGTTCATGTTTGACTGTTGCTGTCATTAATCGGCTGCGCCTCCATTTAAGACGATAAAATCTCTTACTGAAAAGTATCAAAGCTTAAAAATAACTTCTGAGCTTCAGGCGTATTTTTAACCAAAAGCTGCTGTGAGGGAGCGAGAACATCGAGGTCCAGAAGAAGACGTATACTGAAGTTTAGAGTCTTTCTGGAGTCACTTAAAGACGCAAAAGTAACATTAATGTTATGTGTGACACAAACATCTCCATGTTCTAATCAGTCCTCTGAAATTATCTTGATACATTCAGGAGTGCAGATGTGAAAACTGCTTTACCTAAACACGGAGATCCGAGGAGGAGACACGGTCTAAAACATTTCCTTCGTGTTTTTACGATTTAGACGGCCTACAGGAGTTTAACTTCAACTTTTGGCGGTTAAAAATGCGGGGGTATCTAAAATGTGTTTGTGAAACCGGAGACGTCTGACCGCTCTGTGTTTTCTCTGTAACAGGAGAACACGTACCTGTGGAGGACATCGTTGTACCTGGCCGCCTCAGCCAGCGCAGAGTTCTTCGCTGACATCGCCCTGGCTCCCATGGAGGCCGTGAAGGTCCGCATCCAGACCAAGCCGGGCTACGCCAACACCCTCAGGCAGGCCGTCCCCAAGATGTTCGCCGAGGAGGGCATCTGGGCGTAAGTGTGCACACTTTAATTACTCGCCGGCATGCCATCAATACCTGTGTGCAACACGCTCCTTAGATCCACCTCTGGAGGGCGCTGTGCCCTCGGCAGCTTTTGTGGCTGTACAGTTGGAGGTGCTTGAGTCATTGGCGTGTGAGAACAGTCCACCTGTCCTCCCAGCCCACCTGCAGCACTGGCAACCCTGTTGAACAGACAGGGAGACCCCAGTGCTGCTAGTCTGGGGGACGGACACAGAAAGCTTAAAGTTTACTACCTGACATCATATTTTAATGATAAATGTACGACCTGACAGGATGAGTCCTTGACTTGTCTGGTTTAATTATCTAATTGAATTGACCCCCCCACTCGTCTCCCTCCAGTTTCTACAAAGGCGTCGTCCCCCTGTGGATGAGGCAGATCCCTTACACCATGATGAAGTTCTCCTGCTTCGAGCGCACCGTGGAGCTGCTCTACAAGCACGTCGTTCCCAAGCCCCGCAGCGAGTGCAGCAAAGGAGAGCAGCTGGTGGTCACCTTCGTTGCCGGTTACATCGGTGAGTAAAACATCTGAAGGGAAACGCGTTTTTCACCTTCAACAAACTGCACGTGGATTATCTGCAGAGCGTCAGTTTTATTCACTCTCCTGCAGTTCAGGATCTTTAAAATAATCTGTGAATGAAAGTGAAACCCGCCGCAGGGCGATGATGTGTCAATGTTCACGTTCTGTCCGCCTGGTGCCGTGGAAGAAGGGTCAGGGACTAAAGTTTCATGTTGTGTTCAGTATCAGATGTTAGTAGGGTTGTCGCAAAACCAGATTTTAAACTTCAAATGATTTTAGTCGAAATCAAACGATATCGATATCTGTTTGATACCACGGCAACAAAAATAAAAGTTCTAGGCAGCCATATTTTGTCATTTCTTGATTTTAGATAAAAGCTGATGTTTGCTTGCGTCCCCGTCTGTTAGGACATGCTCTTAGAGTTTGCTTTCTTACGATTCCAGAAAAATATTAAACTGCTAAAGAGACATCGACTATCAGATGTGTGTAGAAGTTTCCAGCAGTTTGAGTATAAATGTTTTCTTGCTAATGTAGCCGCATATAAACAATGAGTTTAACATGCTGATGATGTTTCCTGTTCATCTCTGACGGATTCCTCTTGCTCTCTGTTTCTGCAGCCGGTGTCTTCTGTGCCATCGTGTCTCACCCCGCTGACTCCGTGGTCTCTGTGCTGAACAAGGAGAGCGGCAGCACAGCAGTCCAGGTCCTCAAGAAGCTGGGACCCAGAGGTCTGTATCAATACCAGCCCTCAGAAATATACCTACATCGATTCTTAAAAGCATCGTTAGAGATCAACACGCTCCTTAGATCCACCTCTGGAGGGCGCTGTGCCCTCGGCAGCTTTTGTGGCTGTACAGTTGGAGGTGCTTGAGTCATTGGCGTGTGAGAACAGTCCACCTGTCCTCCCAGCCCACCTGCAGCACTGGCAACCCTGTTTAACAGACAGGGAGACCCCAGTGCTGCTAGTCTGGGGGACGGACATTTAAATGTAACTCTAAATGTTGTGAGAAGATTGATCGTGTCAGAAAGAGAGATGTGTCTGCTGTGTGTAAGTATGGACGCAGGCTGTCTGCAGAACATCACGGTGCAGGATGCCACGAGACAGAAGCTCAGATTAATGCCGGACATGTAAAAGAATGTAATGACCTCGTACATGTCCCTTTTTCTCACCGATGTTCTGTGTGTCTCTCTCTCGTGTGTCCAGGTGTGTGGAAGGGTCTGGTCGCCCGTATCATCATGATCGGTACTCTGACCGCCCTGCAATGGTTCATCTACGACTCTGTCAAGGTCTACTTCCGCCTGCCCCGCCCCCCTCCCCCCGAGATGCCCGAGTCCCTGAAGAAGAAGCTCGGCCTCACCGAGTAAACCCCGCCCCCCTTCTCTTACTCCTTCACTGAGTCCTGAGTCTCCACCTCCGACCCCGCCCCCAGAGCTCCTCCACAGCGCACACAGCAGTTTTCTATATTTATGTTGCCGGCTCGTCCTCCGAGCTGCTTCTACTCATGTATATTTAAAACCAGCGAGGAGACGATGGAACTGTCACTCAAGACAGAAAAGATCCCTCTGTAGAAACTAAACGCCTGTCTGGTTTGATCATTTCCTGTCATTAGAAAATAAAAGACTAAAGATCCCTGGGAAACACGGACTGTGTCTCTTATGTTCTCTTTAACCAACATGTTTGGTCATAAAGCCTCACAGAAAACTTGCTGTGACATCGTGATTCAGCACTGCAGGGAAACAGAAACTTAAAGGGGACATGAAGAAACCACTTCTGCTGTGTTTTTGTACATGGGTAACCTGAGTGTCTACTGACCCACAAAATGTGAAATAAACCCATCCAGTCCTTTGTTTGTGGTCTGTATAAGTCTTACAACACAGAGAAAAATGCTCCGTTTCTGTTTCTGTTTCACCACCCCCAGCCTAGAGCAACACTTTTGAAAAGGTCTGCCATTTTTATTCTTGGTAAAGAGATGTCTATGGGGAAAACTCAGGGGGGGCTCATTGCATTTAAAGAGGCACACACACCAAAACGGAGCGTTCTGAGAGAGCCGGTTTATACAGGGTCACAAACCTCCTGTGGTGCTTGATTCATGTTATATTTTGACCAAATCACAGCACAGATGTTTCATTTAGAGCACAGGGGACTGTTTGAAAATCTGGAGATGGGGATAATATGTCCTCTTAAAAGGAAATCATTTCTCCCTCACTCTCAGTTTGTGCACATCTGACCTGTGCAGTGGAGGCCCAGGTTAAACGGTCACGCTCCAACATGTTGATGAAGCCAAAGATAAACATCGGCTACCTTCAGATTAACTTGTGTCGCTTTAGTGGTCAAATAAACTTCACTTAAAGAATGTGCACTCTTCGATATGTTTATTTACCACACTTCATGATCAAAATATTTTTTAACATAATGCACTTCTAATCTCTAGCAGACACTTAAATGAAGTGAGGAAATGTACTTGAGTGTCTTGAATTAAAATCTAAATTAGTTTATCTCTCATAAATACACTTGACAAGAACATGTTGATCACCCAATTGGCATATATTTGTTATTATCAGGCCAAAAAAACAGTAAGTTAAGAACATTTAAAAAGTGCTTTTCATATCTGAGCTGCCTGCTTAGAGGACCTCTGCACTAGACCACCGGGGGGCGTAATTCACCTCAATATGTTCGTAAAAAGCCGGCTGCATTTATCTGATTTGATTTTCTGTATTTTTCTGGCATATTGCACCTTATGTTGCAGATAGTAAAGAAAATCCAAAGTCAGTCGTTTCCAATATCGTGCAGCCCTCACTACCTCTGAAGTAATCAGCGTCTTGCTTTGCATTGTAGTTCTTGTGCACCGCCACATGGGGGCGTGCTCACTCCACTTCCTGTTTGGTTGTCCAGAGATGACTTCTTCCCAGTGATAGGATCATGATTTAAAGGAGAATTCAAACCTTTCCTTAAAGGGGGTTTCTCTGTTTTTAAACCATGAGCTATGATAATATTTAGAAATAGTTGTGGGGGGCTTTTTGCCTTTCCTTAATGGGACAGTGGATAGAGAACCCAGGAAGAGAGAGAGAGAGCGGAGAATGACATGCAGGTAAGGAGCCACAGGTCGGACTCTAACCCGGGCCGTCCGATTAGAGGACTAAAGCCTATGTACATGGGGCGCGACCTAACCGCTAGGCCATCTGCACCCCAGACAAGAATATTGTAACATGTTTTAATCTGTCTTTCTGGAGTTACTTTCCTGCATTTTGAAGAGAGAGAGAATAAGTTGGATAAAGGAATAATGGAAAAAAAAAAGCAGACCACGCCTTTAGTTAAGGACTAAGAGCTCCGGCGGATCTCTTTAATTTGCACGCATCCACTGTACCCTTAAGATAGAGGCTTGTTTACAACCAACTCCTCGTGATGCTGGTGAACATACTGATATGAATCACATTGTACATCACCTCCTCTTGTTTGGGAGCAGCTCGTGTGTGATTCATTTCAATGAGCAGCTCTACCTGCTGCTGCACACCGAGACCTGACCCTCTAATGGTCCTGGTCCTGTTCAGGTCTGCACACGAACTCTGCCGTCATTACAATCCATTTGCCTGCACATCAAAATCCCCAGTTTGCACGCCGCTTTGCTCTCTGATGGAAAAAGGTGGATGTTTGGTGCGTATGTGTGTGTGCGCCTCACAGGGACCATGTGACAGAGTGAGGTGGCAAAGGGTCATGGGAAATGGATTCCATTTACGTGTTTCCTGTTTGTTGAATAAAATATGAACACTGAGAGAGATAAAAAGCGGTCATTTCCACAGTCAGTGCTAACCCGTGAACACATGAAGGCCTGTATGTGAACGTTGTTGCTGCTGCAGCTTCCACACGAGGGCCGCTCTATTTTAAGGCTCCATCTTT
The DNA here is from genome assembly GCF_963584025.1 of Labrus mixtus. NCBI lineage: Eukaryota > Metazoa > Chordata > Actinopteri > Labriformes > Labridae > Labrus > Labrus mixtus. Next base: position 8,710,619 of record NC_083633.1, on the reverse strand, counting down.
GACACGCCCGCCTGCTGATGGAAACAGCTGTGCGCTCCATCAGGGACAGTTAGGCTTCAGCCTTTATTATCAGCTCCAACTCAAACTATGTTTCCATTACAGCGAGCTAAATCCACACGGGCAAAGTGACGACTAACACACCATCCAACCCCGTGAACCTTCAGCTGTAATGCTCTACAACACGAGCTCTGCGGCTGTTTTCTTGAATGTGATGGATAGAAAACTTGTTTGACGTGGATCAAACAATAAACTGAACTTACATTAAAAACAACTCAAAGTACAGACGTACCTTAAAAACTGTCTATCTGATTTTGTTCAGGGTGAGACGGGTCCTCCGTGATCAGGCTGGAGGGAGTGAGACGGTCCTCTGTGATCAGGGTGGAGAGGGTGAGACGGGTCCTCTGTGATTAGGATGGAGGGAGTGAGACGGGTCCCCTGTGATCAGGGTGGAGAGGGTGAGACGGGTCCCCTGTGATCAGGGTGGAGGGGGTGAGATGGGTCCTCCGTGATCAGGGTGGAGGGGGTGAGAGGGGTCCTCTGTGATCAGGGTGGAGAGTGAGACGGGTCCTCTGTGATCACGGTGGAGAGTGAGACGGGTCCCCTGTGATCAGGGTGGAGGGGGTGAGACGGGTCCTCTGTGATCAGGGTGGAGAGGGTGAGACGGGTCCTCTGTGATCAGGGTGGAGGGAGTGAGACGGGTCCTCTGTGATCAGGGTGGAGGGAGTGAGAAATGTTTGAAGGTCATTATCTAGCCGATTTAAAAAGTTCAGCATTTACATTTTGGGGAAAGAGAATAGACGTCGATCTTCATATTTTCTGCGGTCGAACGTCTTCTCATCAGCATTTCTACAAAGTTAAATGTTTAAAATAATAGGTTAGCTTATACCACATTTAGCATCACATGTTTGAACTTACTCCACAAAGAGACATGTGACATGGTTTGGGACTGACCTTCATGACTTGACATAAACTAATCACGTTAACCCAGTACCACCACAGGATTACATCTCGACTATTACATAATGCTTAAGTTGCAAAGTCAGCATGTTGAAGACGGTTTCATTCCTTTTCATACAGTCTCTAAAGAAAGCAGGCAGTGATGAAGCAGCACATGTTGAGTCTTAGTTCTGCTGCTGCTGTGGTTACATCTCCTAACCACAGAGCTCTCAGTTTACTCAGAGCTGCTGCCGCTGCTGTTTGTGGTTTCCTGAATGAAAAGGTTTCATTGAGTGTCTGCGGGGTCAGACGGGTTTGTTTGTAGAGCATGAAGCTTCCAAAAGGTTTTACATGTAGGCCGACTGTGTGTTCAAACATAATTTATGAGGCAATGAGGACGACAAAAGAACAAATTAAGAGATCAAACTGTAATGATAGAGCACTGCAGTAGCAAAAGAAAACCTTTTCAAGCTTGGAGTTTGGCCTCTTTCCCTTGGACATTTTAACATGGGGCTCTATGGGGACTGACTCACTGCAGGAGACAGACTCTAGTCGACACTGGAGGAAGTGCATATTTTGGCACTTCTTTGTTGGCTTAGTTTGTAAGACCCTGAGGTACGTGCTTAAAGGGGGGGTATCTTCCACTACTTCTTCTGACTTTTGGTTGTTGGCAAACCAGCATAGAAGTGCATTACTGACACCATTGCTGCAAATTCATCCCCTATTATACGAATTAAACCACCAGAGGATTCCCAGTACAGTTTTGTCAATCGAGTTGAGAATCCAGTCTTGTCAAAGGAGCAGAGAGGGGCCTTGGGTTTAAAATTGAGACAATACTAGGACTGTATTTCATACTTTCTGTGATCCACCATCTTTGTTCAATTGGTTCATGAGGGTAAAGACAAAGATAACGCCGCCTGCTGAAAAGTTGATGCCTCAGTGAGCTGGAGCTCTGCCTGTTGTGTTTGGCTCTCATGGCGAGGAGGGGAAACACTGACAGGGGGCGTGTTGGCGCATGTGCGAACATGTCCATGCTCGCATTCATGCATCTATTGTCCTTGCAGGCCTGTGAGGAGTTCTGAAGGTCAGTCTGAAATAGCAGCTGGTGTTCCTGATCACATGAACAAGAGGGGCGGCCTGGCCCGGCTCGCTGTGAGGAATTTGAAGGGGGAGGATATGACTCCACAGGGAGGTCTCTGTGAGCAGGGAGGACTACTGGAAAATGCTGCTAAACCACAGACTGAGCAAAGTGACCTTGTGGACGAACTTGCACTTCACCTGCAGTATGAAGTCTGTGCAGCTTTTGTAATCAAACTTTTTTTAAATTAAAATGTGATGAAACAGAGGGCTGTTAGGAGTTATGAAGCAACAGCAGAATGTCCAACAGAGTGCAGAGGCGCTGATTTGTTAACTATGAATCACAGTCAAAGGTCAGGACAGTGTGAAATTCTTAACACACTGACCTGACCTTTGACCCACAGCGAGAGGCAGGAAACACTCAATAAACCATCATCAAGAGAAATGGACCAAATGTCAGAGAGCTGTAAGATAACCACATCACTCTGAAACACAGCAGAATAAAGTCGTAATATTACAAGAATAAAGTCATAGTTTCATGAGAAATGGTTAGCCTGTACACTTTTCTGTACGGTTGTATCGGAAGACCAATAATCAATCAATTCCAAGAGGTCATGGATGTGTGATTTGTGCCCCAGAAAGGCGAGACAGTTGGTGTTTTGAAGGTTGAGCTCTACTTGGTGTGCAGAGATAACAGCGACTCACAGAGCTGCATGCTTCAACTTCTGGATAACAGACAGAAATAGTTGAGTGTCATCTGCATATCGGGGGTGTTTGGAGTCACTAACGAGCAGAGAACTCCCATGATTCCCCGCCAGCCTCGATGGCATCTTTTGTTATTGTTTTGATTGAGCGCCCCCTGGTGGTTGAATCTACATACTGTGCCTTTAAGGGAAGGATTTTTTTTATTTCTAAAGAGGGCCTGGTGGGCAGTAAAGCAAAACAATGTTTATTTGTACCAGATAATTAAAAAAGTCAACTTTATATCAAAAAGAAGAAGAAAGGAGAGAGAAATGGGTACATTAGCAAACCAGAGCCAAACCTTCTGCCAGCTGATCTGGGTAAGTGGGTGTTTGCAGAAGGCTGAGAATCATTGCAGAGACAAATTTCACAGCTCAGATTGAGCAGTTAGGCAATTGGTTCTGTGTCAAACTGATAAAAAACAAATTCTCACAAATAAGAAAAAGAAAGAGTCTATTTCACTCAGTTTATGTATTTTCTTATTCGGGTCTTTCTTTCCCTCGAAAGCTACTTTCAGCTCTTAGTTATGTTGCTGTTTTGCGCACATGTTGCCTTTCAAAGGTCATTGTGTTTTAAGTAACAGCAGTAAATCAGGGAGGCAGTAGCTACCTGTACGTCTGTGTGTGCAGGCGCTCATTAAATCAAGTCAACACATCGGAGGGCAGCATGTTGAGCCAGGTTGTAAAATTCCAGTCCGCAACTGTGTCCACAACCATAACATTTTCTTTAATGCACCTGCAACACTTGTCCTTCACTCATCCTGTACCCTTACTTTCTGATTCAGATTCAACAAGTATTGTTATGCCTGTTGTGACTTTCTTAGTGGAACACCAGATTTACAATCACTGTACACACTTTACAGAAAGTCAAAGGAATGAGGGGTTAAAAGGGGCCCAGTAAGGGGGCACCAATGGCCAGCAGCCAGTGCGCACACCCCATGTATACAGGCCCAGGCCTGTGTTCAAATCCGACCTGTGGCTCATTTTTCTGCAAGTCATTCCCCACTCTCTCTCTCCCTCTCTCCCTGATTCCCCACTCTAGCCACTGTCCTGTCTCTAAAATAAAGTGATATTGTGATAAAGTGCCCAAAAATAAACCTCAAAACAAAAACAAAAAATAACCCACTAAGTTATTTTCGCCCTGTGGGATCTGAAAGGTTAAATCCGTCTGTGCACATCAATCAGTCTTCGTCCTTTTTGCCCGTTGAAGGACTTTAAAACTCCACTGACTCGAAGAGATGCAGATTATCAGACCTGCAGCTTTTAAAGTAAGCGTCCCTTGAGAAAGTCTTCATCCTGTTTCTGTTAAAAAGAACCCAAAAGAGTGATTAAGAGATAAGCTCTTAATCCCGATATATTTAGCCTGTTAATGAATCTTTTAGTGTTCCATCACTCCCTTTTGTTCTCTGGTGTTTTAATTTCCCATTTGACCTTGTTGGCCTCTCGTCCTGCACACACTCGGTCAAATACAAACAATAACTGCTTTGTCCTCATGCTGAGCTCTGATTGGTGGTTCATGCTGCTTCCTGGGAACTGTGTGCGTCCTGATTGGTCCGAGGCTCTGAATCCAGGTCAGCTGGCCGACCTTGCACAGTGTCAGTGAATTGTTAACTCTGGCACCGGTGGACCATTTGATCAGCGTATTTACAGTAATAACCGCACACTGACAGCCTCCTGTTTACCTCAATAACTGACTTCAATCAGAGCCGCTGTCATTATGTAACTCTGAGCGGTTTGTTCACACTCACACTGAAGGTGAGCTTCAGGTCAAGTGTACAGAACAAGTCACAGGTGGAAACATGACGCTGACTCAACTGTTTGCAGGAAAACAGAAACAAGAGGCAGATAGTTCTTCAGAAAACGCTTGAAGTCTCATATCCTCTGAGTCTCAGATCTTTCATCTTTGTTGTCCTGAAGGACTGAAGGCTGTTTCAGCTTGGACGTCCATTTTTAGTTGTGTTGCAAACAAGCAAAGAAACTACCTATGGGGGGCAAATGGCATCCTTAAAATATGAATTAGAGTAGATAATTCACAGAGGGCAGCCCTGTCTATTCAGATGTTTTAATTCCAGACAGATTATCTGGGTTGAAGCTGCAATGCATCCTGGGAAAATGTGTGTGGAGGAAAAAAAGTCTCAATCACTGACATGTCCGTTAGAGTCGGTGAGAGTTTTTGTGAATCACACGGAGACATAACAAGTTATTGTGAGTCAATCTCACAGCTGCACTCTGTGACTCTGCAGCTGTGCAGCGAGGCTTCAGAGGAAGCTGTGCACGTCCGTTCTTTGTGATGAGGAGCTTCTTTGTGGCGATGAGCCTCGATGTTATCTGCGTGCAATTAAAGATTATTCCTGAAGATTGATTTGGGACTGGCCTTCAATCTCCATGCCTGAGAGTGTTTCCAGATCTCAGGACAGACGATGGATCCTCTCAGCTTGGACTGATAGTTTCAGATTTATTGTGGTCAGGTCCCTGGAACCAGTTTCTTGTTCACAGCTGCTGTACTTTTTTACTAGTATGACTTTATATGTTATTTTATGTGCAGATTTAGCCGGTGATTTGTAAGAGAGTCTGACTGATGAGCTCTGCAGTGGACGGGAGAGATTAAGATACTACTAGATTCTCTTTGCTCTCCCTCTGAAGTCCATCCACAAACTTCTACTGGTCCAGAACTCTGCTGCTCCCATCATCTCCAGAACCCCCCTCCATCAATCACAGCCCTCCTGTACCTTCAGGAGCTTCATCGGTTAAATATCCACTTCAAGATTCTGCCCGTCACCTTTAAGGTCGCCCATAACCTCGCTGCTCTGCACCTCTCTGAACTCCTGCATATCAGCACACTGACCTTTGGACTGTTTTCCTGCACACCACCAAAGATTTGACTCGACAATAATATGAATTTAAAAATACTTTAAACAGAAACAAGAGCGCTGAATAACAAAGATCATAAAGAAATGAGAAAAATCACTTTCTTCTGTTAACGACCTAAAACCAAATCATGAGAGGAAAGTCTTCTTTGGATGGAAACGTTTTAGTCTTTCCTGCTTTTTACTAAAATAAAAACGTACTCGAAGGCCGGGCAGTGGAGTCTGAGCTAAAACCTTCAAACATTTATAAACACAGAGACCTCATCTTAACAAGTGAGAGACTTGTGTGAATGTTTCCATGGTCTTACTTTCTGGACCTCTGAAATTTTTGAAGAACAAACAGCCTGCAGAACCATCAGTCAAAACATGAACACTGTTGATACAGAAAACTGGGAGGGTGTGTGTGTGTGTGTGTGTGTGTGTGTGTGTGTGCGAGAGAGAAAGAGAGAGCGAGAGAGAAGGAGAGGACACTTGGCAGGGGGGGGGCTTTGTGTTATGCAACAGCCGTTAAGCCCCGCCTTCTTCTGCTGACCAATCTGATCCCGTCCTCCTCAGTGTTCACACGAGGCCTCTGCAGCCCTCACAGACACACACACACACACACACACACACACACACACACACACACACACACACACACACACACACACACACACACACACACACACACACACACACACACACACTGATACACACATACAAAGCGGAGCAGTGGGCCTTTAGCGGGTCAGCATCCTCTCATTCCATTGGAGGCATGTTTGCAGCTTCCTATTGGGTACCAGCCTGTATCACCACCATCATCATCATCTTCTTCGTCATGGTGTGTCACATGTGCAGCAGAGAACAACATGTTCATATACGGGGTAACATCGGTCTGTATGAAAGAGGAGTGACTTTGATTGGAGGGCCACACATTTTATTCCCTGATTTACGTCGATTCATCCCAGAAAAGATTTCTTTGATTTAATTTGAGCGTTTTTTTAATCACTTAATGTAATATATTTTTGAAGGTGTAATTCCCAGACGTGATATAATGAACTGGAATCATCTTTTACCCTCTGAAGTCGAGTTTTCAGGTCGCTGTAATTGCGTATTTATTTCGCAGATAGAGTTTAACGTTTCACACCCGACATTTGAACTCAGATATCGTTACTGTAAAGTTGAAGTTGAAGTCATGGTCGTTAAGGGTTCTTTTAAATGAGTTTGGTGTCTTTTAGAGTTCTTTATTTTTTTCTAGTGGATAGAAGCCAGAGAGAGAGTGGGGAATGACATGCAGGAAAGGAGCCGCAGGCCAGATTTGAACCATTGACTATGAATATGAATTTTCACAAAGCCTGAGTGTCGTCACCCGTCTGTTCCTGCAGGGGGCGCTGGAGTCCTATCGATGGCGGTCTCCATGCTGGAAATGCTGTCTCAACCTAACTTTCAGTCAACCTAACGACAGGCTGAGAGCTGGAGCTGAGGCGGGTTTTAAGCCTCCTGATAAACTACACCGCGCCCGCCTGTCAATCATGTCAGCTACACGCCTTATTGTGAATAACTCTTATCCTTCATCAAATCAAAACTGATGAGTCATCAAAACATTCACCCCCCCGTACAGTGTGTGTCGATCGAGACATGAGCTAATCACACCTATTTGGTTTTTTGAACCAGGCTGTAAACATGTTAATCTCTGCTGTAAAAACAGGCTTTTTAGAATGGGTGTGTATGTGACTTCCGGTGCTTCTGCAGCCAGCCTCTAGTGGACACTCGAGGAACTGCAGGATTTTGGCTTCAGTTTTCAACACCGGAGGTCGCCGCTGGATTTGTACCCGGGCTGTCTACTTGGACAACAATAGCCGCAGAGGAAGAGGAGAGGAGGAGCGTCTCTGTGCACAGCACCTTATCTCTTCTCACAGACCTCCTTCTTTTCCACTCTGTGATCCAGTGACCGTTGAACCTATTCAAAGCCTGAAAAACATAATCTGACCTGATCAGAGATAGGAACACAAACCACGATGTGACCGGAGGATAGCGAGGGAGTAAAACGTCTCCCTCTCTTGTGTAAGGAGACGAGACTGAAGAGGACACATTCCAACAATAACGTGAAGTAGATTTCATTTTCCAGGGCCTGTGGTCATGCTAATCTGTGCAATGCCCAAGAGGGATCCATAAAGAACTTGAATTGATTGAATGCTTTCTCGCTTGATTGATTAGGTCGCTTGCTGCATTGGAGCGAGAATGTTCCCCCCTAAAAAAGTGATCCATGCATGATTTTTAACTTGTTGATGACAGAGATAAATGAGCTCCACATCATGCATCCTCTTGACAGATTATTTGATCAAAGTTTGACAGATTCCTGAGGTATTTATGGAACACAATGTGGGTCAGATTATTAACATGCGTGAGGCTGCAGGCTGGACGAAGTGCAGCGACTGAGCACTGATAAATACTTAATCTGATACAATCACCTGGAGGATTATGAGAGTTTAATGGGCCGTTGAAAGTCCACCTGAGTCCCTCTCCGTCCTGATAACACACACACACGACAAGATTACAGGCAGATCAGCTTCTCAGGGAGAGGTCATATTAGGACAAACAGCGACTTCATCGTTAGACAATTAAAAACCTCTTGGATCATTTATAAAGATCCCCGAGTTCAGTAAAGAGAGAGGAGACAGGGTTTCTGCAAACACCGGTGAAGGTGTGTTCATGATTCGCAGTGAGGTTTAAAACTAGAAGCTTATTTTGGTTTATTAAAAATGTGCTTAAGACACAGCGACCAGCCGACTCCTCAGAACTCTCTCAGAACAAAGTATTGTACGGTTTCATATATCAACGTATAATTATGTATCATATGGTGCCACATCTCATCCTGAAACATCACAAAAAAAGACACGCACATCCCTCAGTGGATGCTGGATCCAAAATACACAACCAGGTAAGGAAAGGGTGTGCGCATGTGGTTTCACTTTCCTTGCCATATCTCATCCTATCGTATCACATCTCATTGCATCACTTCTTAGCGCATTTGATAATTGTATTCCCCAGACACTCATTTCTACAGTAAGTTAACTTATTACAGCTGCTGATTGCCACCAGTTTAAGAACTTTCATTTTCTTAACTCATCCCATTTTAGATGTTCCTGTTGAAACCGTGGCACAGAGGATTGTTAAATCTGCACCTCATGGTCACAGAAACCCTCCAGCAGGAGGAGGAGACGGTTTACACTGACCTGTATACCGTCATGGCGCTGCACACTGTGCTGACACTGCGCCCTTAATGAATAATTGGGTTATTCTTTAATAACGTTTGGTTTGTGGTGCATCGCTTTAAAAAGACCTCTCTGTAATGTAGAACACAGAACATGTCAGGTTTAAATATGGATCTGTTCTGCGTTGCAGCGAGAGATGATGACAGCCTGTTGATGGAGCTCTCTGATGATTGGCTCTAAATTATTCATGCTCGGTGTTCATGAACGCAGGTTGTAAATTTAGAGACGAAATCAATTCATTTTTCCAAGTAATCTCCATATTTCCAAAATCTTCCGTGACTGACACAGTATAAAAATGTCACGCACATGCATCCTGCTCTGCCCCCCATCCCCCCCACCCCCACCTCTCTCACATGCGCAGTCAGCCTGGTCACATTGGCAACCCACCCCCCCTCTCCTCCCCGTACCTCCTCCTCCTCCTCCTCCTCCTCTCTGCATACCGTGCAGCTCCACACTCTCGCCATCTCTCCGCCAGCCGCTGCACCGTCTCCTCCACCGGCACCACTCTTCTGACACCAGCCTTTGCGGAACACCTCCAGTCATGTGAGTATTCTCATTGTTTGATGATTTCAGATGATTCTTCTCCTCCGCGCTCGGTGCTGCCGCGCGGCGCTGCGTGCAGGACGCGTCAGCGGCAATGGATGCTCCGCTGCAGGAATCCATTTGCAATTCACGCCAAGTTCAACCTGTTTTCATGTAACTGCTTGAAACAGCATCACAGGAGGTTTTGTGAATATTGGATGCTCGTTCATGAAGGTGTCGGGGGTAGATTACATGATGATTATTTTTCTGATTGCGTGCGTAATGTTTGGATGATCCCTCGTCAGGCGCAGCGCTGCTTCAGGTCCGTTATGTAGCAGACTGATTGTGGTATTTAGTGGCTTTGTTTTAGTTGTAGTTCCTGCTTCCAACTTGGCCGCGAGGCAGCTTTTATAATGCTGTAATTTGACACAGACAGGAAACTTCGTCTCTGTGAACTCGCCTTGAACTTGAACTCTCCCCCACCTCGGAGCTCGTTTACTTTCGCTCTTTAAAGTCGCTCTTGTCTTATTTTTGATCACATCTGAATGTGGTTTTAAATGTAGCCTGTTTGTCTCTCAGCATCTCCAAAGTCAAGGTCGCTTTCATGGCTCGTGCAGGCCCGGTGTGTTATGTAACCTTCAAGAGAGAGCTTGAGAGAGAGAGATAGAGAGGGAGCGAGAGAGAGAGAGAAGGGGGGGGACAAAAAGCAGCTTTCTGCTCGTTAAAATGATAAACAGGCTGTGATGATAACACGCACGCGCACACACACACACACACAAACACACACACACACACACACACACACACACACAGACGGACTCTGGTCGGTCAGTCATGTAATGTGTGATATATTTATGAGGAGGTAAACTGGAGCTTTGTGCTGTACAGGAGCCTCCTTTGTCTCCTGGAGGAGGGCCGAAAGGGGCTCAGTTTATATACAGCCACGAGGTGTGTCCACGAAAACACACACACACACACACACACACACACACACATACACACACACACAGGGACACACACGTCCCCTCCTTCAGTGTGAGTTTGACCTTGATAGGAGCCTATCTGAAGTGTGTGACTGTTACAGGACAACATGTGCTCACAGGGCTTTGTTCTATGTGCAAACTGATATCTCATGGTTCTCAACCTGAGGCTCGGGGACCCTCAGAGATCACTTGATGTCCTAAATAAGTAATAACGTTTGTCACCTTGTCTGAAGCAGTCCTTTTTTTCCTTTTAAAGTCAGGTTAATGCGGACGTCTTGTTCCCCTCTGCACGGTTTTATGAAGCAGACTTCGTTTCTGTTCTTTGGGTTTTAAAGTATCTGGTTTCGCTCGTCTTTGTGACATTTTTCTCGCCCTGAACGCTTTACTTTGACCATCATATGTTCTGAAATCTTCCTGTTGCTTTGCTCCTTTACTGATAACACATCAAAGCAGGGTTTGAGTTCTCCAGAGAACATTAAAAGAACAAAGTAAAGTCCTGTCAGGTCAGTGATTTTTGTGTTTTAGGTTCAGTCTCTGAGTTTTCTTGGAGTGCTCTCCGTCCTTTTGACCTTTATTATGAAAGTGAATTCCTGTTGATGATGAAACTTGTGGAGAGGAAACCACTGGAGGCAAGCGTCTGTCCGTCTTTGAGGAAGTTTAAAACATAAAGACTAAATCAACTTGTGACACTTTAACTTGTGACCCCCCCCCCCCCACCGTTCTGCTCACAATCTGTTGACATTAAAATCTTTATCAGCAGCTGCTCTTCTTTAAATATATCTTTGTTCAAACATCACAGTGTACATAATCGTGATTGCACTGACCTTCTAATATCCTGTTCATTACCCGTCTGCATACAGAAGATCACATAAAGTTTTATGGACACGTTATTCCTCCAGAGACGCAGTGAAAGTCTGCTGAACTGAAATAGACACGACAGATTGTTGGACGCCATAAAAGATCGATCGGCGGTTTGATACGTGGATTTATTGAACCAGCGGCTCTCAAACTGTTCACAATAAGTCCCACCCCTCTCGCAGTACAACCATTATGGCTAACGTTGAAAAACAGTGTAGGGCTATTTCACTATTACACAGGAAGCCGTTTTATTCCTGCATGTTATTTATTATTTACCTCACACTGCGGGCCGGCTCGTTCTCTGAGCCACTAAAAGAATCCAGACTTGATGTGACTCCAGTCCTATTTTCTTACTGTTTCAAGTCGTGTGTTGCCGAAGCGTCACTGACTCCGCTAACGTCGACTCTTGAACGTGTGCTGGGTTCACTGTTGTAGACTTCTAGTATTTCCCGTTAGGAGCCTCCTGGACTGTCATATTTGCTTCCTCAGCTCGCCATCACGGCTTTGCTTATCAACTATTTGATTTTTACATCTTTAAATTTAAAAAATCAAAAATCAGAGTCCCCCAGAGTACTCCCAGAGGGATCCCGCGTACCCCCAGAGGGACTCGCACCACAGTTTGAGAATGAATGAATTACACCGCTCGCTTTAATACCAGATAAAAGAAGACCCGTCTGCTCACTGTTTCTTCTTCTGACAAAGTGCTGTGACGGACAGAAAACGTGTAAAAAGAGCGAAGCAAGAGACGCCAAAGACGGAAGAAAAACAACAACAACACAAAACAAACCCAACATCAAGAGAAGTCAAACAACAACTTTAAGCCAATCATCACGAGACCTCCATAAGACCCCCATAAGATCCCCAAAAGACCCCCATAAGACCCCTATAAGAGCATTATAAGACCCTAAGAACCCGACAACACGAGCTGAGACTGAGGCGATTAAAGACCATGTAAGCAAGTCAAAGAGATTAGAAACAATAAAAAGAGCTACAAGAAAATTAAACCTGATTAAGAAATGAAACTGCTAATAAAAAGAGATAATGGTTGTAAAATCAAGCATTACTTAACGAGAGCACCCAAATACTACGGAAAGGAAATACTACGACTTTAATCTTCATGGCTTCATGTCGTTCGCCGCTCCTCGGCTTCATGCGTCATAGAAAACACGTTTCCTTGTTTTATGACCTGTAAGGAGGAGAACGAAATGAGAAACACCTGACGTTGTGTTTGTAGTAACGATCACTTTCACTTCCCTTCTTCACCTGCACTCACTTCCTTCAGTTCCCGCTCTGGGCCGTCCTACTGCGAGTCGTCAGATGCCTGAGGGATCTCTCGCTGACTTATCGAGCCCTTTATGCTCCCCGTCTCCGTTAGCGGGTACATCAGCAGACTAAAGCCCTGAGTATACTTTTAACTACGTGTACGTGTCCTTCCATTCATACACATCGGACATGTGGCTGCAGGAGCTGGGTATCAAACCCCCGACCTTCCGGTTGAGAGATGACCGACTCTACCACTGATCCACAGTCGCCCCTGTTATATATAAGATAAGATAATCCTTTATTTATCCCACAATGGATTAATACACATTTATATTAAGTAAGAACTTTTTATAAGCGCCATGGCTGTGGGTGAGTATGACATCGTGTTGTCATGGTTACAGAGAAGTCACAAAGTGCTGTCCCATTCTGTTTAACCATTTCGAGCCCTTGCACTCGGTCACTTTCCAGGTGACTTCAGTGAAGTCCCTAAGGGTTCAAGGTTCTGGGTTCAGGGTTTAGGGTTTAGGGTTTAGGGTTTAGGTCTCAGGGAGAACTTTGAGATTCAGACCTGGTTGCTCCTTGTCCTTGATTGGTTGTTGGTTGCACTCTGTCTCTCGTTAGTTAGATTGACCTCACCTGATCACTCCTTACTTAAAGACTGCTCTCCTTTGTGCTCTTATGACCGTCACATGATTGGACAGTTCAGCAGAGGTGTTCAACATCCCATAATGTGTTTTTGTTCCCCCGTCTATTGAACTCTTTTGACTCGGATTTGAAGAATTAAATCTCATCACCATAAGTGAAGTTTCCTGGCTGGATTCACGCATCCTGACCCGTAGCCCACGATGATAAGCGCCCAATAACTATGAACCCTTGCTTGCTTCTCCATGCTTGAAAAGCTGTCTCGGCCTAACTTTCAGTCAACCTTACGACAGGCTGAGAGCTGGAGCTGAGGCGGGTTTTAAACCTCCTTGAGCTTCAAGTGAACACTGATGAACTGCAGGATTTCTCACTTCAGCATCCGCTTCAGGTAGCGTTGAAATGAGTTAGAGAACTTTTTCTGCTTCACATTTTACTTTGAAGACTCCTCCTGCCAGACCCCCACAGCGCCGGATATCAGTCAGCTGCTGGAGGAAGCTCAAGCTCACGTTAACTGGCAGTTAAAGTAAGCCGGCTCCGTCCAGAACAGAACAGAACATCTCTGCAACATTCCTCCAAATTCTTTTAAACCCTTCGAACTCAATTTTAAACAAACTCTCACAGATTTCTCTACGTGACACGAGAAGAGCGTCGACCTCAGATGAAAACACAATCTTCTTAACTCGACCGTTTGCTTCATCGCTCGTCCATAAGGAACACAATATTCCTGTGATAGGTTGTATCGGAGGACGACGGCATCAGCAGTGATAACCCCACACACACACACACACAGACTCACACACACACACACACACACACAGACTCACACACACACACACAGACTCACACACACACACACACACACACACACAGACTCACACACTGTGTCTCAGGGATGGATGTGATAAAAACACGTATCATCATGTATGTTCAGATTATCGAGATGGTGAGACGACGTCTTGATTAAACTTCACTATTTAAACACAAACTTTACTTCAGTCAGCCGTCACAGTTCAGAGCTTCAGTTTCAGAGTTTCTCAGTTTTTGTCGTTGAACCTCGGACTCCATGATTTCTCGTTTTCTGGGTCCCATCCGCTCGTCCTGTAAGCGTTTGTCACATGATTCCTTAAAGGATGTTCTGTTTTAACTTTGTAATGTCTCCGTAATTCAGCTGCTCGCAAACCAGACGAGGTTGAGTTGTTTTGAAATGTTGGAAGGACATTTGAAGATGTCCCTCCAGACTCTGGACGTTTTGAGTTTTCTCTTGAGCTTTGGTTTACAGTTTGTTGCAGCCGTGTGTTCATTGAGGTTTTTTAAAGCTTGTTGGTGTTCGAGGGAAAAATATCATGTGGAGTTTTACCTGAAGGTTTGGAGGATGGATGTAACTCCATGATTGGTTTATTGAAATGGGATGGAGATCTGACAGCTTGGTTCCTTATTCATAGGCTGTTCTAAAGAAACATGAATCGCCCTTATTTTTGTCGTTTTTTCACTTTGGTTTCCATCTTGCACTGTTTTTTTTTCAAACACGTCTTTGGATTTCTTCTCCATCTTCATCGAGTGGTTTCATGACTTGTCCACCCTCCCGTACCTCCTCACCTGACCTCCTCCTCCTCTCTGTCTGCAGCTGCGATCATGTCGTCAGTCCTCCAGAAGCTGATCAGCCCCTTGGCCAGCGCCCCCGCTGAGCCCCCCAGGAACAAGGTGACCGTGGTCGGGGTCGGCCAGGTGGGCATGGCCTGCGCCATCAGCATCCTGCTGCGGGTAAGACACATTTATACGATCCTATGAGGTTGTGTTCTTAGTGGAGGAAAAGAGAGACGAACACATCCAGCTCTACACACATTTAGATTTACACACATTTAGATTTACACACATTCGTTTATATGACTCTGATATCACATCTATGACTCTTTACATGAAAGTCAAAAACATTCTCTGCATCAGATTATTATAATAATGAAATAAAAGAGTAAATGTCACGACACAATCCAGAGATGAAGTCTGAATCTCTGATAAGTTGGAAATTAGTATTTTAAATCATATTTGAAACTTAAATCACATTTTTATTTTCAGAATCAAACATTATTGTTGATCATTTTGAACAAAAGGTTGCACACAAACTCCTGAACTGAACTTTAGTTTCTAAAGGCTTTTTCATAAAAATGTTAAACTGTGAGGAGTCGTCCTTTAAAAATGCATCACTACTTTGAGAATTAAAAATGATAGGCTGAAATAATGACATTTCTTCTTCTTCTGCTTCTTCCCCTCCTCCTCTTCCTCCCTCTCCTCCTCCTCTTCCTCCTCTTCCTCCTCCTCCTCGGGTCAGGACCTGGCTGATGAGCTGGCTCTGGTGGACGTGATGGAGGATCGTCTGAAGGGGGAGATGATGGACCTGCAGCACGGCAGCCTCTTCCTCAAGACCTCCAAGATCGTGGCTGACAAAGGTGAGGGCACGCCTCTCACGTCAGTTCTTCTATTAATTAAACTTTTTCTCCAAACATCGCCTCACCTCCTCTCCTCCTCTCCTCCTCTCCTCCTCTCCTCCCCGTACAGACTACTCCGTGACAGCCAACTCTCGCCTGGTCGTGGTGACCGCCGGCGTCCGTCAGCAGGAGGGCGAGAGCCGCCTGAACCTGGTGCAGAGAAACGTCAACGTCTTCAAGTCCATCATCCCTCAGATCATCAAGTACAGCCCCAACTGCACGCTCATCGTCGTCTCCAACCCCGGTGAGTTCACCGACACGGCAGCGTCGTCATCTCTTGTTTTTTCTTGAACCTCACTGACCCCCCCCACCCCCCCCCTCCTCCTCACAGTGGACGTGCTGACATACGTCACCTGGAAACTGAGCGGCCTGCCCAAGCACCGCGTCATCGGCAGCGGCACCAACCTGGACTCCGCCCGCTTCCGCTACATGATGGCCGAACGCCTCGGCATCCACGCCTCCTCCTTCAACGGCTGGGTGCTGGGCGAGCACGGAGACACCAGCGGTGAGAGCGCATCGCCATGCAATCATGAAACACTCGTCAGAATGTGGATGATATCATGAAGGGACGATGTACAGCAGTATTAAGTTTCTGTGTGTGTGTGTGTGTGTGTGTGTGTGTGTGTGTGTGTGTGTCTCAGTGCCTGTGTGGAGCGGCGCTAACGTAGCCGGAGTGAACCTGCAGAAGCTGAACCCTGAGATCGGCACCGACGCTGATAAGGAGCAGTGGAAGGCCACGCACAAAGCTGTGGTGGACAGGTACGCTGTGTGTGTGTGTGTGTGTGTGTGTGTGTGTGTGTGTGTGTGTGTGTGTGTGTGTGTGTGTGTGTGTGTGTGTGTGTGTGTGTGTGTGTGTGTGTGTGTGTGTGTGTGTGTGTGTGTGTGTGTGTGTGTGTGTGTGTGTGTGTGTGTGTGTGTGTGTGTGTGTGTGTGTGTGTGTGTGTACACTGCCCTGATGTCTCCTCTTCTTGAACATTCATCTCTGGCGACCAATGTCAACTTAGTAACTGATTCTGAACAAAACCTTAATTTATTAAACTATGAAACTAAAAATGCACCCAGACGACATGATAGGATGATTAGAACAAACTGGACCAGGTTGTTCGACTAGGCAGCAAGATAACTGGGAAGCAAATGTGCAGCATCTCATGCATGACAGACCGGTACACCCTCCATTTAGCCAACAAGATTACAGCGGACCCTCTGCGCCCCCTTTGGTCTGAGCATTGGGGCGTGCACCGACTACTGCGCCCCACATTTCTCTCTCCTGTCTCTTGTTTTGTGTTTTTTATGCTCTCGCTGCAAGGCTAATTCCTCTCAGGGAAATAAAGGTTTCGTTCATTCTTTGAAGGTCCAAGAAAAACAGAAAAAGACTTTCAAATATGTCGGTCGACGTTTGAAGTTTTAAAAAGCGGCCACCTTGCAGAGCACGGGATGATGTTGAACAGAAGTTCACGCTCTCTGAGCAGGAGTTCTGATTTCACTCCTCTGTCTTCTTCTTCTTCTTCTTCTTCCTCTCTGTGTGGGCAGCAAAGGTCGGTACGAGAGTTTCTCTTTTACTTCAGGAGTTGTTCGATATAAAAATCCTTTCTCAGCTTTCTGTCCAACAGGATGACAGAACCCTGAGAACACCAGGGGAAGCTTGAACTGTAGAGGCTGAACCTGTCTTGCCAAATGATTATCTAACACTGAGCTCACATGAAGGATTTGTGTTGATTCTCTGGAAAGTGCTGGTCATGTGTCCTCTGCTCAGTTTGCATACCTTTAAAAGGAGAGAGAGAGAGGAAGGTGTCTCCATAAATAAGTACAAATCCTTTTTATACACATCCTGATGTTATTTACAGAAGTCAGACATTTTGAGGCTTGAGGTCTGTAGTTTAAAAGTCCGCTCCCTGCTGAGGCGGTTAATTTTAAGACGCCATTAAACCTTCTGTTGACTGCTTTGGAGTTTGTTTAGTTAGTCGTATAAATCAGAGCCGCTGAGTGGGAGAGAGTCTGAGGTCAGCAGTGATTACAGTTTGAGCTCTCTGTGGGAACGTAACCTCGAAATCTGACTCTGTGAAAGGATCAGAGCGGAGAGCGGGGGGTTGAGATTTCCTGGAAAAAAAGGCAAAGGGAAAAGAGCGAGGGTATGAGACGTACAGGCCCTCGTCCTGCAGCCCCTCCCTCTCTGTTCGCCTGACCCTGCAGCACATGCTTCATACACTCCGGCTACATTCTCTGAATACTTCTCCCGTGGAAAATCTACTTACCCAGCCGAATCCACCTCCATACCGCGTGCAGATGTTACAGGAACATATAGAAAAGGCTGAAAAGTCCAAGTTAAGGTCGATGCAAACATTTCTCAATCACTCAATCGACTCGTCTCATATTTATGTCCAATTTTCCAGCTGATGCTAACGTCCAGTTGTACAGCACAAATTCTTCAAATTCAAAGTTACACTTCTAAAGATAACGGGGTTGACAGCTCAATGCTTGAAGTGTTTCCAGCTGGGTTTGCAGCCTCCTCTGTCCTGTGGGATGTATATGCTGTAAACATTCAGTGTGATCACTCAGTCTGGTCTGGTTTTTCTTTTTAGGGGTTAAACTTTGATCATAAACATCGTCCTGTGTGGTCGATCTGTAACGAACACGTTTAAGGATGTTGACAGGTTGTCGCTCGCTGTGTTTCAGTGCGTACGAGGTGATCAAGCTGAAGGGGTACACAAACTGGGCCATCGGTCTGAGCGTGGCCGACCTCACCGAGAGCATCATCAAGAACATGAGCCGAGTCCACCCGGTGTCCACCATGGTCAAGGTGCGGTATGCTTCATGTACCCGTTAGTCATAGAGAACCCCGAATCCAGAAAAGAAATGGGTTTGTGTGTTTCATGGCGCGTCCTCCCCTGACCCTGTGCGTGTTTGTGCTTCCTCAGAACATGTACGGCATCAACGAGGAGGTCTTCCTGTCTCTGCCCTGCGTCCTGAACAGCAGCGGCGTGAACAGCGTGGTCAACATGACGCTGACGGACGACGAGGTGGCTCAGCTGAAGAAGAGCGCCGACACGCTGTGGGGCATCCAGAAGGACCTGAAGGACATCTGAACACACACGCACACACACACACACAGAGGCCTGTCGACACGCACACACACTCCTTTTTTTACCGTCCTCTCTCGCAAAGCGTAGCGTGCTGGTTTTAAAGGAGTATACCGCTGTTTCTTCACTTTCAAATGATTGGACTGCCCTCACATCTGTCAGTCACATGATGTCGAAAAAAACTCCCGGTACGCTCCTTTAAATCAGCAGGTTTTCTCCCTAACAGCTGGTAGGATGAAGTTACTGTGTTCCTGTGTTTGTGTTAGGAGCTGATGTGTGTTTCTGTACTCCGTCAGGATTCTTGTGTTTCAGCTGTTCGGACCCTAAAAACAGCCTAACGTGTCACCGTGCTCCTCCACAACCCTGTAAGCCAATCATGTATCTCCCTGCAGAGAGACAGACACTTTGAATCCTCCCGCCTTTCGCCTTTAAGTGGTTTTGTTTTAACAACACGATGATCAACACTCGGTGTGGTTCTGTGACGGCGGGTGGGGGACGGAGCAGCCAGCGGAGCAGTAACCTTCAGCGCCACTTTATTTTTGTAAAAACTTGACTCCGTCTGACCTCGTGTTGTAAACTGTCTGAAGCAACAACGTGTAACTTAATAAATCTGAACCTTATGAAGGGAGCACGTGCGTCTGAGTGTTTTATTTCTACCTAAACAGAATCACGTTCTGTGAATGAAGCCGACTCGCTTTACTGGAGTTCAACAAAGAAGCCCTCAGTTTAGAGCTTTAAAAAGCCTCTGCATGTTTCTAATGAGCTCCACGAGCAGAAACGTGCTCAAACTAGGATCAATATTGGAGATGCTTTTTGAAAAATGGAGAGAGGTTAGAACACAGAAAGGTTTACAGACCGATGCAGAGCTGGATAAACACTGAAGCTTCAGTGTCCACCACATGGTGACCTGAGTGAGCATCGACTCTAGAGAGGAGGGGGCGGGGGGAATGTAGAAATCAACTCTTGTATTTTACTTTTAAATATTTTATTTGTAAAGGGACCATGAATAGTATTTCTAATACATGTTGCAATTTGATGCAACATAGCAGAGTTAGCTTAGAGCTAGTTTACATCTGCAGTCCGACTTCAGGTCACACACACACACACACACACACACACACACACACAGACACACACACTTAATTGGCTCCCTTAGATGAAATAATTTATCGATTTTTTTTACAAAAAATTCAAATGAAAGGTTAACGGGGTTGACAGCTGGATTTGCAGCCTCCTCTGTCCTGTGGGATGTATATGCTGTAAACATTCAGTGTGATCACTCAGTCTGGTCTGGTTTTTCTTTTTAGGGGTTAAACTTTGATCATAAACATCGTCCTGTGTGGTCGATCTGTAACGAACACATTTGAAGATGTTGACAGGTTGTCGCTCGCTGTGTTTCAGTGCGTACGAGGTGATCAAGCTGAAGGGGTACACAAACTGGGCCATCGGTCTGAGCGTGGCCGACCTCACAAAGAGCATCAAGAACATGAGCTAACTGTAACACACACACACACACACAGACACACACACACACACACACACACACACAGACACACACACTTAATTGTCTCCCTTAGATGACATAAGTTATAGATTTTTTGACAAAAAATTAAAATTAAAGGACTAAATCTTGCACATTTTTTCTTACATTTTAATGTGAAAACAAGTAATTGATTAATAAAGACAAGAAGTTAAACACTTTCACCCTAAAACAAAAATAAAAAACACTTTTTATTTTTAAGTTGTTTGTGGCGTCAAATGAAGCCATGAAACTTTTCAAGTTATTTTTTATACATCGTTTCTCTGTTTTAGATTCAGTTATTATTCAGTGGTTTTATAGTTCCACAGTAAAGTATGATTTTTGTTTTTATTCACGTGCTGTGCATGCTTTCTGTTGTTTGGTGGCAGCGCCACCTCGTGGTTGGATGACGTCACTGCAGACAAAAAATGGACAAACTCAACAAAATCAATTTGACTTTGTAATTTTTAAACTTTTTTAAATTTTTACGAGACAAATTAATCAAACATGACGACATGACATTTCAGGTCTTTGTGTTTCTCGATGTTTTATATATATATATATATATATATATATATATATATATATATATATATTATTATTATTATTATTATATTTTTTTTTTCTTGATTTATGAATCGTGAAATGATTTCCCGGGAGCCAACAAGTGAGTACAAAAAGTTTTATTCATAGAAGCATCACATTATCAGCAGCAGGAAGGCCATTTCCAGCAGACCACCTGTCCTCCTCAGGTGAGTGCACTCATTTGTCTCAGGTGGGCACCTCCAGTTCTCGCGAGAAAAGAGAAAGCGGCGTTAGCTTCCTCGTCCGGGCTCGTTGCACGGCCCTCCGGTAAATGTAGCCGTTGTACCGTTTCCCGAAGCGGAGCCCGAACGGGTTGAAGTTGAACTTGCTCCTCCGGTCGTTGCAGAGGAGCTGCCGCTGCTCCTCGTTCTCCCGCAGAGAGAAGCACGTGCTCGGGTCCTCCTCCGGAAACTCTCCGGTGGACCTCCTGCTGAGAGCGGAGAGGACTGAACCTGTGGAGGACACCGGAGACAACATTAGAGAAGGTGAGTACACAGAATTCACCTGCAGCCTGCAGCTGGGTGAGAGACAGGTGAGGGACTTTTTAAAAGACGAAGCGCCTGTTGATATTTCTACGGAAGTCGAAAACGACCATCTTCACATGTTTTTAATGCTGTGATCTCTGAACAAATATTAGTCAAAATCATCCACAAAAAATGTCATCCCCCACTTTCTCGCTCTCTCTCTGATTCCTGGCTCTATCCTCTGTCCTGTCTCAAATCATAAAAGTAATCAAAAGCTCAAAAATAAACCTTTAAATAAAAAAAAAATAAAAAATGCATTTCATTATTTAACTAATGGAGAGTTCTCTTTATTCGTCAAGCTTTAAGTTTTTCTTTCGCTGCATGTTTCTGTTTGAATGTTTTTTCTGTCGAACGTAAAAATGAAGATTAAAAATGATAGATTAAATACAGAAAGCGCCATTCAGGGGACCCGAGGATGTTTTCCAGGTCCATGAGGGGCCAAACAGAGAACACATCTGGGACAGATATCAGGGGATGGGAGAGCGATGGAGAGGCACAGTTAAGGGAGGAGAGCAGGCAGCGTTTGAGGAGTATGAGGAGGATGTTCTTGGTTGAGATTTGACTTTTTTTTTTAAATCTTTACATCCCTACTTACAAGAGGTCCAAAATGCTGCTGCTAAGTTGCTGACGAAATCATCCAGACGGTCTCATGTCTCTAAGTCTTTGAGGCTCCTCATCAGTTTCAGAATCCAGTTTAAACTTCTTGTTTATCGTGTTTAGAGGCGTGCATGGGCGAGCTCCAGCTGCTGAAGCCATATAACACCAGCAGGTCCCTGAGGTCCTCTGACCGGGGTCTGCTGGTTGTTCCTCGCACAAGACTTAGAGGTTATGGCACCTCCATTTTTGGAGCGGTCTTTCTGCTGATCTGAGAGCCGTGAACGCTATGGACACTTTTTTTTTTTTTTTCATCTGTCTGTGTCTAATTTCATGTCTCTGTTTGTAACGTCTCTGCTCAATCCTTTACTGTGAAGCACTTTGTGACGTCTGCTCTATAAAAAAAACTTTACGTACTTACTCGTTCATTGGTTGATCAAATGTTTCGTGTGTAAAACCACATTAAACAAATAATTAATAAATTAAATTTACTCGACTAAAATCTAAAAAGTCTTAAAATATTTAGATTCATGCAAAGAACCAAAAACAGGTTTTTAATCGAGATAATCTGTTGTGACGTCGTCTCTGCTCATCCTTACAATCGAGTGATCTAAAAAGGTATTCAAGAGTATTATCTAGGGGCGCTAGTGGCTTAGAGGTTAGTGCACGCGTCCCATGTACGGACACTTCCAGGTTCAAACCTGACCTGTGGCTCCTTTCCCGCATGTCACCCCCCACTCTCACCCAGTTCTCACTCTATCCATCGTCCTATCTCTGAAATAAAGGCATGGAAAGCCCCAAAACAAACCTGTAGAAAATAATAATATTATCTAAAGACTTTTATCTCCCAGTTTACTTCATATTGATCTTCCTCCTACCTGTGTCAGGTGTCTTCTGCACAGAGTCGGCTCCCTGCAGAGCTGCTCCTCGTCCATCCTGACCCACGATGAGCCCGCAGACCACCACCAGAGCCGCCAGCCTCATGTCGGATTTTTTAAAAAAGTGTTCCTCCGTCTCAGGGTGTGAAAATTAAAGTGCATGCGCCCGTTCACCTGTTTTATATTTCCACCAGGTGACCTCGTGCTCCTGCTGCTCTCAGCCAATCACGTCCGCCCTGCGTCTCCGTGCGCTAAATTGCGGAGCGTTTTGGAAAAATGCATCATTCATGATCGGCTCTTCTGGGAAAAAGGATGACAGTGACGACTCTGCCTGTGTCGGGCAACATGTGAGTGCATGTCGGTGAATTAATGAAAACGTAAAAAAGCAGATAAGTGACTCGAGGCAGCCCGACGTGTAAACACACAGATCAGGCTTCTGATTGGTCACAGAGGCAGAGAGATGGACTGAGATGTGGTAAACTGCTGTTTGATGTATCCCTGCTGCACCGTGCACGGTCGTGTTTGCAGCTGAAGGGAAATGATGCTGTTTATGAAACATTTCCAGGATCTGATTGAGGAGAACTCGTAGATATCAGGAGCGTTAGTCCTCTTAGGAGAACCCTGAAGGTCAAAACTTAACTTGAGTTAAGTTAAGAGAAGACAGGATAGAGTGCATATTATCTATAACTCACATCTCTACATCTGTCTGCTGTTCTTTATGTTTTACACAACAACAACATTTCCCTCCTGAATCCAAAATAACTCAAAAAAAAAATGTTCTGACCTCTAAACTGGCACAAATGAATGTGAGGGTAACTGAAAACCACATTTAAGATTCATCTGGAAATGTATTGTGAAAAATTCAGACTTTCATGATGTGTTCACAGCAAATGCTCAACTTCTGAATTCATGGTGCAGCCATCCTAAGCGTCAAAGCCCGGGCTGATGATTAAAATCAAACTCTTAGGTCGTGATGTCGTCCTGAAAATCAGCTCTGCTGTGATTGGGTCTGAAGATAATCACAGTATATAACAGTTATACATGAGCAGGAAATAAAAGGACAAAAGGTAAAAATCAACAACAGATTATTTTTTAACTCCACCAACACAACTTTTCCCATACTTAACCTGAAGCAAGACTGTTGCTAAGCAACCCAATCACCCTGTTCTACTGTTGGTAGAGCAACACCTTTGTTGGTGTCCATGGTTACCACAGAGCAGCTGCTCTGTTGGTGTCCATGGTTACCACAGAGCAGCTCCTCTGTTGGTGTCCATGGTTACCACAGAGCAGCTCCTCTGTTGGTGTCCATGGTTACCACAGAGCAGCTCCTCTGTTGGTGTCCATGGTTACCACAGAGCAGCTCCTCTGTTGGTGTCCATGGTTACCACAGAGCAGCTGCTCTGTTGGTGTCCATGGTTACCACAGAGCAGCCGCTCTGTTTAAAAGCCAGAGGGCGCCACTGAACCACAGTTTGTCCATCAAAACCATCAAAAACACAAAAGTGATTCTGTAGTTTATTTTTCCGGTTATTCATACGTTCATCTTCTCCTGGCTTCATGACTGTACTTGGTTATATACCGGGATGATCCAGTCGTCCCTGTCCCGCCTGCAGCTGGTCCAAAACAATGCAGTCCGGCTGCTGACTGGGTCCAGGAAGAGGGAGCCTATCAGTCCGATCCTAGCGTCACTTCACTGGCTCCCACTACGCTTCAGGGTTAATTAGTTTTTAAAGTCCTGAATGGCTCGGCCCCCCTGCACATATCTGATCGCCTCAGCCCGTACACTTCATCTAGTCCCCTTAGATCCGCCGACATGGGCCTCGTGGCGGTCCATCGCTCACACATCGAGCTCAAAGTCGACCGTGCCTTTGCAGTCAAAGACCCTAAACTGTGGAACAGCCGCCCCCCCTTCCATCAAGTCCGCCCCCTTTGCCTCAAATCGTATTTTTATACGTTAGTGTTTGAGCCCTCTGGTCCTGTATAGGTGGATTACTTATTGATTTCTTTGTTGTGATTTTTGTATATAATCGTTGTAAACTAGTGTTTGTTGTTTCTTTAGTGCTGCTGCTGTTTTTAAATGTGCTTTCTAAATAAATGTGACTACCCTTCGTCCTCGTGTGCAGACCTGCTTCCATTCATCAACATTTCACAATCCCACCGAGTTCATCACACACAACTCCAGCAAACCTTTAACCCTGACGTGTGTGTCTGTGTGTGTCTGTGTGTGTGTAAGGTAAACGTCCCCTCCTGCTGGTTGGAGGTCATCCTCAGTAGGCGGGTTGCAGCTCTTTGACCCCGTCACTCTCTTTTATCTCCTCCTGTTGTGTCAGGAGGTCTGTCCCCGCCTCGTCCAGGACCTCCACAGTCTCGTCTGAAGGATCCACAGGTTCCACAGTTTCTCGATTCCAGCTGCTTTCTGTCGGGACCTCCAGACGCTGTGAGATGCCGCTGTCTCGCTCCCTGTCCATGACGTCCCTGAGCGGGCTGCTGCCGTCCTGGGAGGAGGACGAGCTGCCCGTGGAGGACCTGCTGCTGTTCGAGGTGGCCTGGGAGGTCACCAACAAAGGTACAGATGCTTCACCTCTGACAGGAAATACATCTTTGAATAGATGCATCTATTAAGTAGAAATACTGTAAGTTCAACTAGGGCATTTTTGACTGGATAGAACTCGGCCTTCATGTCATCGACTGGCTCACTGTTTGAATGAAGAAGGAAACTTTCTGCATGTCTCAGATTGAGCACAGAGAACTTAAAAAGAACATTGAAAAGAACACAGACAAACACATTGTTATGTCTATCAGAGTGTCTAAATGAAGTCCTCTACCCTAAACATCGCCTCTTTTCCCCAGAAAGAGCAAACATTGAATCCAGTCTGCTCCCTCTGAAGAGCTAAACATTAAACTGCACAGAAGTTGCAACATGCTTTGGCTGATTGAGCTTCCTGATGCCCACATGTCAGTGAATGAAATCAAAGGCAGAATGAATGTAAAAACAAATATGCACGTATTGGAAAAAAATATCACGAGCCAAGTTCAGTGTGCTGCATGAGATGAAGGATGCAAAGGCTTCTTTTTAGTCCACATCCTGCACCTGCAGCCTGAAGCTCAAAGTGCACATTCAGACCAAAGGGGGTGCAGAAGGACACTATGAACCTGTGATCTAAATTCAATGTGAGCTGGTTTGTCATGGAACATATACAACACATTTGTTTCCGCTATTTATGTCCGCTTTGAGGGCGTTTTGTCCAGAACAAACACTTAACCCTTAAGTTCACTGTGCTTCAAATGAAGCTACGATCAACAAGTTCCCTCAAAAAGCAAAGACGCTGTGGAGTGGAGCGTTTGCAAATCTTGCTTTGGCGTCGGCGTTCCCATCCGTTAGTCCACCCCTGATTGTTTCTGGTAAATATTTTTCATACTGTGATGTATTTTCCTCCTCCAGGAAACCTCTGATGTTCAATGAATAATTCATTGGGAATGCAGATTGCAAACCTGTGCACCTTCCTGTTTGTTTTTTTCTGCCCTGTCGAGTCTGCCTCAGGCTGACATTTTGGGAGGTTAACCGATGACAAAGTTGTTGGCGTGTTGCTGCTGATCAACAACCGCCCTTTTGTGAGATCACCACACAGAGGTCGCGTGTGTTGTCGGGCTTCTGCACGCCGTCACAGCCGTCAGGAGGAACCAAAGAGGCCTCGGAGTGTTTGTACTTCCAGTAGATGCCTCCAAAAAAAAGGGGCAACCAAAATCGTTAACCACCAGAATGAAAAGCTTTTTGGCCTTTTTGCCTTTTATGGACAGGACAGCTGAAGAGAGACAGGAAACACTGGGAGGAGAGAGAGTCGGGGACGGCATGCTGCAAAGGGCCGAGGTCGGATTCAAACCCGCTGACAGGACTACAGTCTCTGTGCATGTGGCGCACGACATAACCTTGAAGAGTTTAGAAGACACATCTCATAATGAGCGGTTTTATTAATGATTTTAAGCATCAGGTTTTAATGTCAGGAATAGAAACGTGCAGCTGTCACTTTATTCCCCTCTTCTCTTCTTCCTCCTCGACGACTTGAATATTTCGCACCGTGACAAGCGTTTGGACGCTGTTGGAATATAAACTCTGTGTTTCTGTGCAGCCTGACGTTGTTTTCCAACAGTTCAGAGGTTATCGGTCGTTCTACCGTCTTCTTATATAACATCTCGTCGATGATGCAGCTCGGACGTCAGAGTGAGCTCACCGACTCTGTCTGCTCCGTCATATCAATATTTGTCTTTGACACCAAGCGAAACAGATCCACATGTTTGGACTTTGACATTTCGATTCATTCTGTTTGTTTGTGTCACTCAATAGTTTGTGTATCAACAGTTAGAGTTAGGAAGGAGGGCGATAGATTCAAAATAAACTTTTTATTAAAGGAGCAGTATGTAGCTCTGACACCTAGTGTTTAAAATGGGTACTGCAGTCCAAATTCTAAACATTGTAGAGAGCTGTCTCAACCCCCTCCTCTCTAGAGTCGATGCTCACACAGGTTACCATGTGGTGGACACTGAAGCTTCAGTGTTTATCCAGCTCTGCATCAGTCTGTAAACCTTTCTGTGTTCTAACCTCTCTCCATTTTTCAAAAAGCTTCTCCAACATTGATCCTAATTTGAGCACGTTTCTGCTCGTGGAGCTTATTAGAAACATGCAGAGGCTTTTTAGGTCGAGTACAATCACTTCTATCTGAACCACTTCACTTGCCCGCTTCCATCGCTGCAACACCTGTTGGTTTGACCTGATAACTGCTCTCATATCTGACAAACCGAGGACCTCCTTACTCTATTAGGATATATGATGTGTGAGATTTGCCTCGGCTGTACTGAATCTTCCTGCAGAGTGATTGTTAAGGCGACTTCTGTCTTTGTGTGTGTGCCTGCAGTCGGAGGGATCTACACGGTGATTCAGACCAAAGCTAAGATCACGGTGGACGAGTGGGGGGAGAACTACTTTATGATGGGGCCGTACTTCGATCACAACTTTAAGACGCAGGTGGAGGGCTGCGAGCCGCCGCACCCCGCCATCAGGAAGGCCATGGACGCACTCATCAACAACGGCTGCCAGGTGAGAGACACGGAGAGATATCGGCTTAATGTTTGAATAGAATCAAAGACGCTGTCGTGGTTTTAATGATTTAGAAACTTTAAAGCTGGTCGTCCTTCAAACAGGGACATGATGATACAGTCATTGGACATTACCTCTTATTACCTCTCTAATGAACAAGAACATGTAACTCGGGACTTTTGACTTCCTTTTTGTCTTCAATTACTTTATGTTGGGGCGCTGGTGGTGCAGTGGTAAATGTGCGCGCCCCATGTAAAGAGGCTTTAGTCCTCTACGCAGGCGGCCCCGGGTTCAAATCAGACCTGTGGCTCCTTTCCTGCATGTCCCCCCCCCCCTCTCTCTCCTTGATTTCTGACTCTATCTACTTTCCTGTCTTTCTAATAAAGGCACATAAAAAACCAAAAATCTTAACTTTGTTGAAACACGAGGGAAATGTTCCTCTCTCACTGATGCTGTTCACCTCCTACCAACAAATGCTGGCCACTAGATGGCGCTCCTATACCAGAGAAGCAGAACATGATGGTGTTTTTTCTGATCTTTTATTTACCTTTCATGCACACAGAGGAGCCTGATTCACTAAGAACCCATATGAGACCTGGAGCTGGATGTCTTCTCTTAGGGGACGTCACAGAAGAGACCTTTAAACTGTTTATTTAATTATTGGGGGAAAAGTGAATGAATAAGGCATCTCTACAGGTTTAAAGGAGAGAGAGCACATGTTGACTGCTGGATCTTAAGTTCACCTGAGAGCCTGTTCAGGTCCCCCTAGGCCCAGAAACCTGCGGGAAGACGTTGCCATGTTTAAGCTGCTCATTAGGAGCTGAACAGTGTGCAGACCTTTCTCTCTGTTTCTGCACCTGTTTGCATTTCGCTTGGACGTGTTCACTAGTTTTCTCTTTTTCAAGCTTACGACTAAACCGTGAAACTCTATGAAACATCCTTTCAACTCACTAGTGAAGGTAACAAAAACCTTGCTGGGCAAAGCTGCAGAGAAATGTGCATGAAATGGTTTCATATCTGTATTAGACTGTGTTATATTTCAAAAGTTGAACTATTGAACACGCGTTATTTCTTCTGCTACTTAAAGGAAGACACTGGACACTGACTCTAGCAGGCAGAAACAGGTCTCTCGTGCTGTGTGAGCTCTGAACTCTGCATGTTTTCAGGATCACTGTAAGATTGGATTCCGAAAAAAACGCTTTCTAAACGTGTTCCTCCTCTGCTGGTGTCGATGCCGCAGGTCCATTTTGGCCGCTGGCTGATCGAGGGCAGTCCCTACGTGATCCTGTTCGACGTGGGCTCTGCTGCCTGGAACCTGGACCGCTGGAAGGGGGACCTGTGGCACACCTGCAACATCGGCCTGCCCTTCGAGGACCGCGAGGCCAACGACGCGCTCATCCTGGGCTCCCTGATCGCCTGGTTCTTCAAAGAGGTCGCAGCTGCTCTTTAACCCCCTCTCTGTGTCACCGCTTCTGAACGTCCACATTTTAATTTTGACACTTTAAACTCTCTCTCTCTCTCTCTCTCTCTCTCTCTCTCTCTTCTCTTTGGTTGTTCAGCTGACAGACGAGCTGGGAGACACACCGAATGTCATCGCTCAATTCCACGAGTGGCAGGCGGGTCCAGGCCTTATTCTCTCTCGCTCCCGCAAGATCCCCATGGCCACCATCTTCACCACACACGCCACGCTGCTGGGACGATACCTGTGTGCCGGGAACGCAGACTTCTACAACAACCTGGGCAAGGTGAGAGGGCGATGACGTCATGCAGGAAGAGAAGTTGTTTCTCAAACGTCCTCCTCGTTAATGCACCTCAAAGTCAAAGTTTCCTGTGCAAGTCCACATCGATATTATAGACGGATAGATAATAACATAAAGATGCATCAAACAAGAACGATCTGAACTTCTGAACACGCTCACATTTCTGTTACCTAATAATCGTTTTCTCGTTCAGAGCTTCAGCCCGAATCTCGCCGTCTTTACATCCACTTAGAGCATCATTAGTGTTGTTGTGTTGTGTGTGCAGATGTCAGTGTGTAGCGTGTAATTGGCTCCGCCGCTCACACGCTAAAGGTCAGCGTGCAGCTAAAGGCCACTCACCGCCGAATCGTTGACTGAGCAGGTGTTTGTAACCTGCAGAGGAACTTTGTTTGTTTAGTCGATGGAATCACATCAGTATTCATTTTCAGATTTATGAACTGTGACACACACACACAGTCCTGGAAAGTCTGAATTTATCTGTGTGTGTGTGTGTGTGTGTGTGTGTGTGTGTGTGTGTGTGTGTGTGTGTGTGTGTGTGTGTGTGTGTGTGTGTGTGTGTGTGTGTGTGTGTGTGTGTGTGTGTGTGTGTGTGTGTGTGTGTGTGTGTGTGTGTGTGTGTGTGTGTGTGTGTGTGTGTGTGTGTGTGTGTGTGTGTGTGTGTGTGTGTGTGTGTGTGTGTGTGTGTGTGTGTGTGTGTGTGTGTGTGTGTGTGTGTGTGTGTGTGTGTGTGTGTGTGTGTGTGTGTGTGTGTGTGTGTGTGTGTGTGTGTGTGTGTGTGTGTGTGTGTGTGTGTGTGTGTGTGTGTGTGTGTGTGTGTGTGTGTGTGTGTGTGTGTGTGTTACAGTTTGACGTGGATAAGGAGGCGGGCGAGAGGCAGATCTACCATCGTTACTGTCTGGAGCGAGCAGCCGTCCACTGCGCTCACGTCTTCACCACCGTCTCTCAGATCACCGCCGTGGAAGCTCACCAGATGCTGCACAGGAAGCCAGGTGGGGAAACTTTTCACCATTACACCCTCAAACTCCAGCACGGGAAGCCTTTTTCTAAACGAGCAGTACGTCCTGATTGGTCTAAAACGAGAACAGATGTGACATCCTCGAACTGATTCAGGAAAAATCTAAAGTCTGCATCAAACCAGTCTCCCTAATGTACCATTTCCCACAATGCAAAGCGGCAGGTCAGAGGTTGACATGACGGACAACGACGTCCATCGCAACAGAGGAAATAATCCCAATCAGACTGAACCACACAAAGAGACCACCAGTTATCTTTGTTGATTCTCCAAATCATGAAAATCGAAATGAATCTCTCGTCAGCATCGTTTTGACGTCAGCTGGGCTGTTGTTTACCTCCTCATTCCCAAATCAATCATTTGGTCCCAAGAGGATGACCCCCAAAGGGTTCAGGGTCTGATAGGCGGGGCTGCTCCTCAAACGCTTAAGTAGATCTGAGGGACAAAAACAGCTGGGAGCGCCTGTGGAGCGGTGCCGCGTGTGCATACAGGTGACCAAATAAAAGAAGTGGGAAATGTCATAAAGAGTGGAGGTAGATCCTCACGCTGGATTTGATTGGCTGCTTCTGCCAAAAGTGAGCGCTGCGACTCGGCGTCTTGAGCTGAAAAGTTTTCTGCACGCTTTTTCTGCACGCCCTTACACCGCTATAAAAACATGTTGCACAGCAGATAACAGCGACGAATGGTTTTACTGGTGACCCTTTCCTGGCGGTGCATCTCTGTGTAATCGGGCTGTTAAACTTCCTGTTTGAAAAATAACATAACTTCCGTAAGAATCTCTAAATTGTTGTTTCATGATTACAGATGTGGTGACGCCGAACGGTCTGAATGTGAAGAAGTTCTCGGCGATGCACGAGTTTCAGAACCTGCACGCCACCAGCAAGGCTCGCATCCAGGAGTTTGTGAGAGGTC
Source organism: Labrus mixtus (assembly GCF_963584025.1). Classification (NCBI taxonomy): domain Eukaryota; kingdom Metazoa; phylum Chordata; class Actinopteri; order Labriformes; family Labridae; genus Labrus; species Labrus mixtus. The sequence continues at coordinate 8,679,042 of NC_083633.1, read as the reverse complement.
ACTTCTACGGGTGGGTTAGATCTATCCCAGACACACGTTAATGGTCTTCTTCAGTCAAAGATGAATATGACTCGAACCGTTTCCCGACTCTGATTCTCCTCTCGACAGGCATCTGGACTTTAACCTGGAGAAAACGCTCTTCTTCTTCATCGCTGGACGCTACGAGTTCTCCAACAAAGGAGCGGATATCTTCCTTGAATCGCTGTCCAGACTCAACTACCTGCTGCGGGTGAGGACCTGCAGACCTTCTGATCTAGAAGAACTCTGCTGTATGCTTCAAATGTGCAAAATCAGCATAAAATACACCTTCAAAATACTTTTAATATCAAAGAGGAGGCAGACATGGATTCACCCTGAGAGAGGGGACACATATTATAGTTGATGAAGCTGATTTTAGAGATTAGGACCTTATTAAGATGCAGTTAAGTCCATGACTACATGCAGATCTTAAAGTGTTCTGCAGACTGCTTTTGAGGGCGCACTCGGCAATCCGTACCAAGCCAAAGTACAACTGACCCCCCAAAGTCCAGTTCATTGGACTAATCTGAGTACTCGGTTCTGTGATCAAGCTCAGTTCACGTCCTCGGCCCTGGAACCGTCCCGGTTTAGTGACGTCGCTCCCCTAGCGACACAGTATGTCTTAAAGGTACAGTACACATTTTTAACTGTCACAGCACGGTTGGAAGAGGTGGACAATCGATCACCACCTCGCATAATCGAGACAATCCAGGAGCGTTAGAGGGGCGTGGTGCGAGTGCGCCTTCAGACCAAGTTCAATCTTCATGTCGGAGGTTCTATAGGAATTAAAGCCTTGCTGAACTCGACCATCGCTTCATCCACAGGTCCACAGAAACGACGTGACGGTCGTAGTTTTCTTCATCATGCCGGCTAAAACCAACAACTTCAACGTGGAGTCGCTGAAAGGTCAGGCGGTGCGCAAACAGCTCTGGTACGTCTTCCTTTAACTAACAGTTCATCACAACATGTGGACGTCATGAAACACTTCATATGTGGTTGAATCCACTGTGACCTAGATCCTCTCTGTCTTTGAGTTTGGCCTGAAGGTCCGCGTTGAATTCATGTTTTCCTCTGACTCTCTCAGGGACACCGCTCACTCTGTGAAGGAGAAGTTTGGTAAAAACCTGTACGAGGCTCTGTTAAAGTAAGTACTCGTCTCTGTGTCTGATATAAGAACATAAGGGGTCGTATTTTATTTGGGGTCAAACTGCTGCCAGTATTCATTCATAACAACAGACGGAAAAACTTAACTTTATAGAGAGTAGGGTCCGATCTGCAGCCAGATGCTCTGCAGGTAGAGAGAATCAAAGAGAGAGAGAGAGAGAGAGAGAGAGAGAGAGAGACGTCCGTGGTTCAGTCTCTCTTTGAAAACAGGGAATGTGGAGCAACAGAATCAGTGAAACAGAAGTTGCATTGCACCTCTACAATTGTTTTCTTTATAAAAACCAGTTTGCTCTTCATGAAGTCTTCGTCAGGGGGGGCTGATGGCCTCGCGGTTGGGTGGCGCCATGTACCGAGGGTCCTCTGGGCGGGCAGTCTGGGTTCCTGAGTTTCATTCCTCACACTCTTATCTGCTGTTCTATTTAAATAAAGCTAAAGAAATGTGCCTTATAATCGGGGTCATCATATATTCATGCTAATGTGTTTTCCACCTCTATAATTCCTGTTTAAATCAGCCCTTAGTGTGGTTGTTAGATTCAGATCAAACATGATCTAATTTGTTTTGTCCTCAGAGGAGAGATCCCAGACATGAACTCCATCCTGGACAGAGACGACTTCACCATCATGAAGAGAGCCATCTACGCCACACAGGTACGCACAGTTCTCCGTTTACAGTCAGAGTGGCGGGTTTTCATCGGTCGTGTTTGGTTTTTCCTCATATCTATTCATTCCCTAATCTCAGAACCTTTGGGTTGTACAGACTCTGGTTCCACCTCGTGTTCTGAGGATTATGTGGAAGAGTTTAAATATCTCAGGGTCTCGTTCACAGTGAGGGTAAAAAGGACCGGGAGATTGACAGGCGGATTGGCTCAGCATCAGCAGGAATGCGGGGCGTCGTGCAACTTGGGGTTAAGTGTCTTGCCGAAGGACACATTGGAAATGCGGCTGCAGGAGCTGGGGATCAAACCCCCCTGACTCTACCACTGAGCCACAGCAGCCACATAAACACAGAGTCAGACATACATGCAGACACAGCGCTGCGCTCCCCCAATAGCTCCACTGAAACCGTCCCTCCTCTGTTACTACCTCTGAGGATGGTACAAAGGCGTTAAACAGCATCGGGCTACTGTAACTCCTTTCCATTGAAGAAATAGAAGCTAGAGAACTCGTCGTCTACTTCAGGAATTACTTGAGAAAAGCATTAACTCTTCTAAATGAGGCTCTCTGTGTCTTTAAAGATTGCTGCTGCTCGTCAGTTCACAGACGCAGGTTTAAAAATATCTGCAGAGAGAAAAAGCTGTAGAGATAAATCTTGACCCCCTCATCTCCTCGGCTCAGTTTTCTATGAATGGAGGGGGGAAGTCATTAACTCTGCTGGATCAATATGAGCGAGTTATTGCAGCACATGGAGGGGATTCCCCTGCAAGGGAAAGTATGAATGAACATGCAGCCGCCATGTCGGGCGACCCGCGGGTCAATAGCGCGCCGTCAATGTGGAGGTGATCTATGTTACAGCACCGTGTCACAAAACACAGCGCTTATAAAAAGGTCTTCTTTTCAATTACATGAATTTATGCCCATGTCAATATGCTCTGGGAAACGGAGCGTGAACGGTATTGACTGTAAGAGTGTGAAGAGTGATCGATCGGTGAGTCGACCTGATTGCCGATTGGAGGAAAAAACGTCGAGATTAATTCTCTCTTTGTTATTTTTCATGTTTGGCCCTCCTCGTTTCCCTCCCAACAACCCCATCCTTTAAATACCAGCCAAAGTTAGACGTCCAGTTTAAAGATTCCTCTCAGTCCCCGACTTAAAAAGAAGACATCTATTTACAGATTAAAGGTCCAATCAGTAAGATGTGTAGTGAGTGAAATGATAAAGTGACCTCACTATATGATCAGACATTAAGGAAACATGCTATGTTGAAGTGCTGGCTTCTCTGACAACAATGCAGCAGCCAGTATGTCCTCCTTCTAACTTTAGATTCTGCTCCTGAATGCTCTGGATTTGTTTGGACCAGAGAAGGTAGGCGCTTTTAAGGCACCCCCACACGGCCGTTTTGGACGCCCCTCGGTTTGTCAGATATGAGAGCAGTTATCAGGTCAAACCAACAGGTGTTGCAGCGATGGAAGCGGGCAAGAGAAGTGGTTCAGATAGAAGTGATTGTAACCGACCTAAAAAGCCTCTGCAGGTTTCTAATAAGCTCCACGAGCAGAAACGTGCTCAAACTAGGATCAATGTTGGAGATGCTTTTTGAAAAATGGAGAGAGGTTAGAACACAGAAAGGTTTACAGACCGATGCAGAGCTCTTTGCAGGTTTTGTTTTTACCTGTGGTGCAAAAGCTAAACGGGTTGTAGAGTTGTGCCTCAGGTTTGTTGTCTCCTTTCAGAGAAGTGACAGTCATCATGTGACCTGTAGATTAAATGTGTGACTCCTTTCATGTAGTGAGGCGTTGGTGTGAGACGGTAATCAGATATCGTTAGCTCCGTGTTTAGCTAATGCCTCTGCTGATCAATACTGCTCTGAATCACAGTCTGAAAGGTTAACTGCCGAGCACCGCTGTGTATGTGTGTGTCTGATTGTCGTACATGTTTCAATCTTTAATCCTGAAACAATGAACGTATTGATTGGATCATTATGGAAATTATTTTCCCTGGAAGGTAAATGGATTTCTTCAAATCAGCATGAAAGCAACGACTCGTTAATCTATAGTTACACATGTTATCTGAACGACTCGTATGCGGATCCTCCCTGGAGTCTTTTATTTTGTCCATTTACTGACTAACCTGTCTCCTCTCAGAGACACAGCCTCCCTCCAGTGACCACTCACAACATGCTGGACGACGCCACAGACCCCATCCTGTCCAACGTCAGACGCATCGGCCTCTTCAACTCCAGGAACGACCGCGTCAAGGTAACGAGCTGGTTGAATGTGGATGTCTGTACGCAACTGGTGCTGACTTACTCACGCGTAACGTCTGTCCTCGTGTCAGATCATCTTCCACCCTGAGTTCCTGTCCTCCACCAGTCCTCTGCTGCCCATGGACTACGAGGACTTTGTCCGTGGCTGTAACCTCGGCGTGTTCCCGTCCTACTACGAGCCCTGGGGATACACACCCGGTAACCTTCTGACACAAGACGTTCCCACACATGAAAGTTTCTAGAGCATTTCAGGAGGACTGCCCCTGAAATCCTCCTGATCTGTTTGTTCACACATGCACCTGACAGCGGAAGACTTTCCCTGTTAGACAGGAGGGGGAGGGGAGGGGGGGGGATGTTTGAGAGCGACTTTTGTCAAGTGTTTCAAACACACGGCAGCAACAGCGTTGTATTTGAATGTACCTCTCCAGGTGAATGTACTGTGATGGGGATCCCCAGTGTGACCACCAACCTGTCCGGTTTCGGCTGCTTCATGGAGGAGCACGTCTCAGACCCTACTGCGTATGGTACGCACACACACAGACGCACACACACACAGACGCAAACACACAGACGTGTTTTCAGGAGCTGCGTTAGTCCTCAGAGTCTGACTGTGCTCTCTCCTCCACTCTCTCCACCTCCCCCTCAGGTATTTACATCGTGGACCGGCGGTTCCGTTCAGCGGACGAGTCGTGTAACCAGCTGACTCAGTTCATGTTCAGTTTCTGTCAGCAGTCGCGCCGTCAGCGGATCATCCAGAGGAACCGAACCGAGAGGCTTTCTGAGCTGCTGGACTGGAGATACCTGGGACGGGTGTGTTTCTGCAGCACCAGAACAGACTGATGTGTGACAGCAGAATGATCTCTTAACACGCAGAGTGCTGTCTTTGGAAAATAAATGTACATTTACAACCATAGCTGAGATTTATTCTAGGTCTTAAACTTGGATAACTTGCTATAAATTGAGTGCACGCCACGTTTAAGAGAGAGTTGTCCCACTGTCATGATGCTCTTTGTGTTTTGAACTCTGTAAGATTTTCTCACACGTGTTGTTCATAAACTGATTTGCCGTTTTGCCGTCTGCAGTTCTACATAAACGCTCGTCATCTGACGCTGAGCAGAGCTTTCCCAGACAAGTTCAAGATGGACCCCATGGCGCCTCTGAAGGTGAGGAACACTGTGATGACATGAGGAGTCACGAGTATGTAAGTTTCACATTCTCGGGCCAATGTAGGAGGAGAAAATGAATCACCCAGAGCAGGTGTTTACTGTGAAAATCACCAACGTCTGTCCTCTTCAGTGATTCGCTCTCTGAAAGCGTCACACACATGAACATGTGAACTCTTCTCATGTCCGACACATGAAGGAGGCTGCAGGATTTTACCCGCACGGGCTGCTTTAATTGACGGGCTAACATTTAGATGATTGACAGACCGTCATGGTGGAGTGCAGAGCCACGTAACGCCGTGGAACATGAGACCCCAGAGAAGGAAGGAAAGGAGGAATTAGGAAAAGGAAAGGGAAGAAACTGGTGGCGGATATGGAGGACGTGAAATGGGAAGATGAAGAGAAAACAAAAAGGTGGCAGACGTAGAAAAGATGGAAGGTCATGGTTAGGGAGGAGAAAGGAAAAAGGGGTTGAAATAAACGATTGCAGGGAAAGAAAAATCACACAAAGGAGGGAAAAGGAAAGAAGAGGGAAAGTAGTAAAGTAGGAAGGAGAAAGAGGAAGAGGGGAGAAAGACGACGGATAAAGGCTAGAGGGCTGATGGAGAGAAAATGTGTTTTTTGAGCGGGAAGGGAAGTCTGAACTCTCTTGTCCCATTTCTTATCAGCACCTGAACGCACCATGATGAGGTTAAATTGTTCTCAGGTGGTTTTATTAGAAATAAACAGAAAATATTTTTTAAAAAGCCGAAGCAGCTTTATTAATAATCATCTCTGTTTCCTCAGAGCGATGGTTTCCGTTACCCTCGTCCGTACTCGGTGCCCCCGTCACCCTCCGCCTCTGTCCATTCGACCCCCCACCACAGCGACGCGGAGGACGACGACGATGAGCCGTACGATGAAGACGAGGAGGCTGAGAGGGACAGGCTGAACATCAAGTCTCCGTTCGTGCTGGGAGCCGTGCCGGGAAACTGAAATGGTGTGATCACATCCTCACTGTAATGAAATCAGCATCCTGTACTGCTCCAAGTCTTTGCATTTCCACTTCTGTTACACTAAAGGTTTCTTCAAAGTTTGATGATTTGTGAGATAATTAAAAAGCGTCAGTCACAAAACGAAGGCTCCTGTTCTGAAGTTGGGTTCTGTTCTTGGCCCACTGTTGTTTTCATTGTGAGACTATTTTACACAATATTCATCTTCTCTGCTAGATTTGAGTGCTTCATGTTTGTTTGAGAGTTCAGGTTTTCCTTTTGGACATTAACATGTGGCTGTGATGTGAACACGAGCAGCTTCCCTTTGTTTGAAGATCAGGATTTCAGAAGTCAAATATTGACTCTGTCAGCTGCTCTACTGAGTTTTACCCCATAATGTAACGCTGGTGGAAGTTATGTAATTCAAGTGTCTCTCCCACTCAGTTAAAGTTTCACCATGTTTCTCTAACTCTAATGTGTCCCTAGTCTGTCTACAAACCCCCAATGATGAGAAAAATCCATCCTCTCCGTCTTCTGTCTGCTCCTCTTTTCAGAAAAATGTGTGCTCAAACAGACCGTTTGGAGATTTTCCCTTCATGACATCACAAAGGGCAGTAACCCCTCCCCCACGTGGGTGACACTCCCACAGCTAGGTGTTTGTTCTGCCCTCTGAGTCTGCCTTCTCACTGTAAACAATAGGACATGGAGCAAGAAAGCCAGAGACACCCAAGCCCTTCCAGAGAGGGGGCGTGGTCAGACACAGCTCATTTACATATTTAAAGGTACAGACACAGAAACAGCCTGTTCTGAGCAAGGCTAAAATAGAGGGGTTTATAGACATGATCAAATAAAGGATCAGAGTGGATTTAGAACAATAAACTTCACACACGTTTTGAGGCGCTCTGAGACTTATTTACACTGAGTTGAAGAGGAGGAGAATATGTGACCTTTAAGTAGCTGCAGTCCTTTAAAGGAAGTTCAAAATGAAAAACGTTCACCACAACCTCCTCCAACATTTTACTTCTGCTTTTCAATAAATGCACAATCAATAATACAAGTCTACTGATTTCAGGGAAATATAAAAAGTCATAATAAATGAAGATAAATTGTGTTATGAATTCAAACTTTTTATTAAAACATCACATTTTAAACATTTTCAGAGATTCCGTATTTACACCCAGTCCGTCCGACAGCTTCACAAACATACGAAAGACAATCAGAAATATTCTCTCTTCCACACCGGCAGCTCCTGGAAATACACCTCGTCTGGGTTTTCATCGCCTACACAAGGAAAGGAAAGTCTTGAGTCATACACAGACCAGACGTGTTAAGGGAACAAACCATTTAAAATTAATTCTGCAAATGACCCACTGAAAACATCTTCCTATGTCCAAAGTCACTATTTAAACTAATGATGCATCAGGTCAACATCAATATCGACTGATATCGGCCGTGTTGACAGACACGAACCAATGTCTGTAGTCGATGTTTATCTGTTGTGCCAAATCAATTTAATGCTGACATCTAGCACACCTAACTACTGATTCAGAGAGGAGTAGTTTTTATCGGGCTGATGAAGTCACCTGCTGGACAAACTCTGACTTATTTTCATCGTCAAACATGAGCGAAAATGTTGCAAACATCGGCCCTGATTGTCCCGGTCGCTGCATCTCTGATTTATAATACTAACCGAATGAAATGAGCTATACTAAAATAAAATATACTGGCCACGCCCCTGGATGCATGACGATCAAACCTTCCTTAAATAAATCATAAATGTGATTAAAATTTAACCATGTGTCTCTTTTCCTTTTTTAGCTCCATTATCTCCAGGGCCTTCATGACCCTGAGGAACGCCAGAAGCCGAAACGTCTTGGTCTAAAACAAAAAGTTAATAAAATTGATCTTCATACTACAAGTGCTGCTGCAGCTTTTTGCTGAAACCTTTCTCTCTTCATGCACCTCCATGGTTGGTGAAGAAAACCCGACTGTTCATCTCCAGAGTTTCTTTATCTCCGCCTGATTTTCTGAATTCTAACCTCAGCAGCTGTAATGATAATGTTTCTCAGCACTTAATTTCATGTTAATAATGAATAAATAAAGGTAGGAAGGTGCAGGCGTGGCCCTCACCTCCCTCTTTGGCCTGCTGCAGGAAGTTGAGCAGGACGGTGGCTGCCTGATCCACGCTCAGCTTCTCCGTGTTCTGACTGCGCGTCTCTAAGAGAGACAAAAACACGCGTTATAAAGAACAGTTTATCTTTGACAAACAGCAAACACACAGACGATCTCTGCAGGTAAAAACTAAACAAACACAGGTCGCCAATGACAGATGATACAGACATCAAATCAATTATTTCTGCAGTTAATAAAATGATAAATGGACTTGAACTTTTTTAGTCTTCTGACTCCTCAAAGCTCTTTTACACCGCAGGTCACACTGACACATTCACACACTGATGGTAGAGGCTGCTGAGCAAAGAGTCCATCAGTATTAACTTATCCATTCACACGCTGCCGACCAAGCAGAGGGAGCAACTTGGGGTTAAGTGTTTTTTTCAAGGACACATCGGACTTGTAGCTGCAGGAGCTGGGGATCGAACCCCTGACTTTCCGGTTGAGCGACGACCGACTGAGCCACAGCCGCCCCAACAAAACCCCCACACAGATCATCTCTGACAAGGAGCAATGATCGAACACATAGGATCATTTCTCCTCGTGGGACAGAAATCAAACATGGAAGAATGCAGATTACAGTTTGAGAACAGATGAAATAAACACACCCAACAAAGATCGTCTCCTGTGGGCAACAAATGGCAAACTCAAAATGACTTGAGAAGACGAACAGTACTTCTTAAAATATGCAAATGAACTTGTTTTGAAATGTTTGTTGTACCTAAGTGTAACGTGTCGTAGACGTCTCCTTCCTTTCTGTCCTCTGAGATGAACCTGCGCCCCTCTGGAACAAGACAGAACAGAAAATCACAGGTCTCTTTGAGGGGAGTTTATGTTTCCTGAAACGTCTTTAAACACCTGAGAGCGACATTTAGAAAACAAACATTTCAGAAAGTAGAACTTCATCTGTTTCTTTTTTAACAAGACTTTAGAAGCTTCTTAAACTGTGAGAAACATAAAATCATCACGGCCAAGAGATTCTAGGCGGCTGGAAAAGCACAAAGTGGTAATAAATATTTATAACAGAATGTGCAGTTGTTCTTTTCACAGCTAAATAAATTAAGTTTCTCTTTTTGTAGTTTGAACAACATGGAGATCCAAAGGTAGCTCAACTTAAAAGACAATAAAAACATGATTAATTAAATCTGCAGCATGCACAGTACTTTAAGATTTTAATGTTTCATCTGAAGGTTGATTTGAACTCTGCCTGATTTGACAAAGACTGCCTCCTCTCATGCATGCAGCATTTTATTCAAAATGTGTTTCTTTCTCTGTTAATCTAAACACTTTCTCTCCCTTTTTGCGCAGAGAGACGATGAGCAGGTGAGTCAGGTGAGTACTTACGAGTGCCCTTCAGGTAGAGCATCGCCTGAGGGGTCCAGTTCCTCCGCTGGAAAGAACTCTTAAATAAAGAAACAAAGGAAGTTATAAAAAGCAACTTCTTTTCAAACTGACACAAATCTTTTTTCTGCAGGCATTGTGGGAAAACTTCAGAGTTAAAGACGAACAGAGAACCAAACCAATCCGCTGTACCTTCGGTGCGCTCCACGACTGAGAGATAAACGAGGCCAGCAGCAAAAGGGTGAGTACATAAGTGATTGTGATCGTCCTCAAACCCTGTGAGGGCAAAACACAAACTTTTTTAATTCACAACTTTTAATCCTTTAGCATTATTTTTTAGAGAAAGACTCAGTCTGACACCTGCGTTTCCGTGCGTAATTACGCGCAGGGTGTGCGCCTCGTGACGCTTTACACTGAACCTTAGATTCCTGGTGAAGCCCCGTAACTTCTATGCAAAGTTTATTAATATTTTACATGCAGAAGAGATTAACCATGATTAGGAAATACATGTTTTATCAGCAGGTGGATTCTGGGTAAAGCCAGGAAAAAGATGAATGCACTTTGAAGAAGTGGCAAAAATGTGATTTAGTTTAGTTGTTTTAATTTATAATCGCATTTTCTTTCATACTTTTCGACAGTTTCCTATTCTATATTAAATATAATATTAATATATTATATTAATATTATATTTATTATTAATATTTAATTATATTAAATTTATGGAAAATAAAAACAAGAAGAGCAAACCTAGGTAACAGAGAATCAAACCGTTTCAGTTCGAAGATTTTCGCACCAGGAACCCAAAACTTTCCGCGCCTTGTTCTTACCTTCATGTTGTCAGAGAGGCTGAGACTTCAGGTGTCCTGCAGGGAGGATGAGGCAGTGAAAACATTCCGGCTGTGAGCCCTCCTCCTGTATTTATATCCTCCGGGGCGGGGGTCCCTATGGGCGCGCGCGCTCCTGCAGCCATAGGTCACGCCAATATAATGAATCGGAGGCGAGTTGAAAAAAATATGAATGAACGGAGTCACGGATCGATCCTGCTCCATTCACTGAGCAGCAGAGTGAACTGTAAATATTTCTGAATTAAAACAGCTGCCATACGCGCGCGCTCTGCTCCGTGGTGGAGTTTAATAACTCATAATGGAGCTGCAGGCCGCGCGGGTGAAATGTGGTCCGGCTGAGGGTGATACTGTGGGGAACCTGTGCTCAACGTCCCCCCCCCCCCCCCCCCCTCTGTGGGGTTATTGATATGTTTGCACCGTGCTCAGTGGAGCAGAACGCGGAGAGATGAGAGCTGGATTTTATGAATCAAAAGGCCACACTTCGAATAATGAATGGAGCTGCAGGGAAATCATTAACCAACAGAGCAGCTGCAGACTGTGAGGGAGGCTGATGGAGGATTATCAGACATACTGAGGTCACTGGTCCTGTTCCTGAACCAAAGTTATCAGTGCCGGATCTAATGTCTTTAGGGGCCCTAGACAAAAATCCAGGGGGGGGGGGGGGGGGGGGGGGCAACAAGCGGCGTTCACCACCATTATGTTATACAAAGTAGTATTAGTAGTAAACATTTAGTTTTTGTTTATTTGACAGATTCCTTTTTTCTTAGAGTTGTAGAACTCGAAATCGGTCTTGGTCTCTAGATCGGTCACTTTTTCTCTCGTCTCAGAATTGAAAGCATGTTTACTCGGTCCCGTCATGACCACCACTGATCGGCTATATTTCCATGTCATTACTCTAATTAGAAAAAAATGTCTCTTTCTAAAAAAAAACAAATAACTTCAAATCATTTGTAGTTTGATTTTTTCCCCCGGTTAAGACCACAACCTTCCCGGTGTTACGGTCTAAGTGAGGGACACGCCCCCTGCACACAAGATGAAGATTCTTTCTGTGATATTTATGGTCTTGGTCTTGACTTGGTCTCGGTGCACTCTGGTCTCGGGTACGTCTTGGTCTCGGTTAGTGTGGTTTTGACTTCAACACTCATTTACGTATTTCAAAGTTATGAACAATAATTCCTAAATTCTCTACTTCAATCAGGAGAGACGAGTAAATTCAATAAATCATCTCAAGTCAAAATCCCATATCTGCTTACAAAAACGCTACAAGGGAGCGCCGATAGCCTCACTGTTATGACGCGTGCCCCATGTCCAGGGTCTATGGTCCTCGTGGCAGTGGCTTTGGGTCGACCTCTGACCTTTGCTGCATGTCTCAATGATCTCGATGGACGTGCTCCAGGCCTGAAGGTTATCATATCTATATATAAATAAATATATAATCTAATATGTGGAAGCGGAAAAATGTGATTTAGAGTCAAAGACAGGCGAGGAATAAAGAAGCAGACACATTGAGGAGTGCAGATACAAAGCTTGATTCCAAAGTATATTTACAAAAGTGCCGTACAAGAAAAAACACACGTCGTCATTTCACAGGTAACGTCAGTTTCTGGATGCTCCGAGCAGAGCAACAAAAAACACCCACAGCTGGAGAAACATGAAGACAAATCTGAAGATTTGAAGCTGAACAGATGTTTAAGGACACTGGATGAATGCAGACAGAGAGGAGACGCTCGAAGAGGGAGAAAGAAGAGAAGAGAAGCTGCTTCCCCATTAAGTGTTGAGGAGCGTTCGTCCTCCGGTTCAAGAAGAGTCCGTTTATTCATTTCATCTTTAAATATAAAATGTTGTGATGTTGGATGTCCGTACTAAACCAGCTGCTCTGAACGAGACGTTGCCAGAACCCGACGTCAGGTTCTGTCGACGTATCAGAGCAAAGTTGTAGGACACGCCCACCCGGGCAGCTCACTCAAAATGTCCCTGTGACTGCAAACAGAGGAAGAGTGGGCACTAAGGAGGCGGGGCCTTAAAGAGACAGCAGCTGAAATGAAGCGTTTCGGGCAGAGGCGGAAATGAGGGATTTTACTGTCGCTAGTATCAAATCAATCAGGAGGTTTCTGAGCTACACGTCTCATAACGCTGCTCAACTCCTTAAACTAAAACAGTTAGCTGACTGTTAAAACGTGAAATGACGTCTGAAATCTTCACTTTTCTTGACGTGAGAAACGTTTCACAACAATTAAACTTCTATGAATCAAAAAACAGTAACAGTGAGAGTCGTCCCTCTCCTCCGTTATAAAGGTCAGCGAAGGCCGTTGCAACACAAGAATTTGAAACCTTCATGCAATGCTAGTAAAAATCAAACCATACCTTATTTTCTAAACATAATTATTTCGGGCTATTTGCGCTTCGATAGCTGAAGTGAGACGGGTAACATTGGGAGGAGAGAGCAGGCGACGGTGTGCAGCGTAGGGGCCGAGGCCGGACTCGAACCCGCGGCTGCTGCCAAGAGGACCACAGCCTCTGTACGCAGGGCGCACACCCCAACCGCCAGGCTATAACCATATCTTGATCTATTCTGATACCGCAGCAACAAAAATACTGCAGACAACACACGGCCTGAATTGTACAAATACGTTGGCTACGTTTCTGTTTGCTAGAGTTCTCTCCTACACGCCTGTGTTATGAAATAGACGCAGCTTTTCTAAAGCTTTGGTACATTTGGCTTCAGTCGATCATTCAGAGAGCAGAGGTCATATTGTCTTGAAACCCGCTGTCTTGAAAAGCAATCGTAAATTTCAAAGACTTCAGAGGAGAAGAAAAAGCTTTTTTGGGATTCAGGGGAATTCCTTTTTTGCTGCAATACAAAAAGTGGCCACTGGCTGAGAGGTGGCGCTGTAGTCCGGTATTAATGCTAGTTGCCCGTTAGCTCTATGGTGCGTTCCATTTACCTCGGAGCTAGGAGCTGGGAGTGACGTCACACCCGAGTTGACCACGTTCCAGAGAAGAGTTGGAAACAAGCCGGACGACCAACGTGGACGCCGCCAGGAGCACCTCTGTTGGGTTAGCGAATACCTGACAAGAACATCACGCGACTTGATAGTTTATGAGTGAAAATAACTTGACAACACGTCCACAGGACTGATTAAGGCCCCGTGTCCACCTGGTGTTTTTTTCCGGACAGTAACACTCA